>NW_013666005.1:108573-137071 GCF_000517525.1 Limulus polyphemus | reverse complement strand
ATGGTCAGCAAGAATAATGTCAAGTTAATAGCTTACATTAATGGTCAGCAAGAATAATGTCAAGTTAATAGCTTACATTAATGGTCACCACGAATATTGTCAAGTTAACAGCTTACATTAATGGTCAGCACGAATAATGTCAAGTTAACAGCTTACATTACTGGTCACCACGAATATTGTCAAGTTAACAGCTTACATTACTAGTCGCCATGAATATTGTCAAGTTATCAGCTTACATTTACCCAAATGATTAAAAATCTTTGAGAATGAACTCTCCAGAAAATACACGTGATACAATTTCGTAGATGAAATTCGACGAGTATGGGTATATGTAGGTGAGGCAATGACAACAGAAATATTTGAAAATTTCTTAAGAAGCCACTAAAATCTTCTGAATATTGAATTAGTAAAAAAAGTTACAAAAAACAAACATTTATGTTGAAATGAACACCCTAATGAATTATTTTCTCTGCATAACATAATTCTGTAATATGTATAGTGACTGCTGCTGTGCAAGTAAATAAAGATTGATAGTTTAGTAAACGAAATTAAAAATTATGCTGCAGATCGAAGTCTTGAGATGTAAGTTGTATGAATTGGGTCAAGAAAGAATTTAATACAGGTTCTTAATTATTATAATTGCATTTACACTAGTTTGTTTGTTTTAGTACAAAGTCACATTTGGCTATCTGTTGTGTTCACCACGGGGAATCGAACGCCGGATTTTAGAGTTGCAAGTCCGTAATCGTACCGCTCATAAGCCAGCAAACGTATTTACAATAAAATTATAAAATAGGCATATTTTCCTTATTCCAAAAACGTGCTATTTTGTGTATAATAAAGATTGTATTTGAAAAATAAATTTAAGAAAATCTTTATCATAAGATATCCATATTTTCTGTTTTTGTAGGTATATGATTACCAAAAAAAACAATGTTTAATGACACTTAAGTTTTTTACCATGGATTTTAATACAAAATATTTTACTGAACGCTTACTGAGATTCATATCATAGAACTTTGAACAATTCCAAAACACCTATATATACAGGTAACATGTTGTATAGCCTCAGGCCTACAAAATAATTTTGACAAATTGTATGTTCATCTTATCAGTAGGCAGCTATCCACAATTATCTCTGTTAGAGGAATCAGTAAAAACATGTTCCTAAAAGAAGTGAATAACGAAATTGTGATGGATTGCTGTGTCATTGCGTGTGACAAAACAAAGGCGCCAGACACCTACTACCATATACAGTTATAAAAAAGTGTCTTCGTCCAGGATATAATATATGCTAAATAAGGACTAAGCTAAGGCAAAGTACAAGGAAACTCACGTTTAAGTCTTTTCATTGCTTTTAAATGATGTAAGGATAATTTTCTTTGTGGTTATTCAATATTGTAAATAAGCCTCCACTTATTAAAACTGTAAGAAAAAAGAAACCAAAACTAACAAACACCGTAAAATCGTTTGGGTTGCAATGCATGAAGCCTGTAAATGGAAACACTGAACCTTTTCTTTGCACGAGAAGATATAAAAATAGTATATATAAATATATATGTATATATATGTGTGTGTGTGTAAAGCAGCATTAAAAAATCTAATCAATGCTTGTTACACCATATGTGCTTTTGAAGCATATGCAGTTTAGATGGGAAAGTGGCTTGATTCAGTTGCTAATAGTATCTCCAGGAGTAGCCATTCGCAGCTTAAACATTAACACACGTGAATAATGTTGTTTTACGAACTGATCCTGATTTTCGATATAGTATTGGGCCTTGCATGGCCTGGTAGTTAGGGTGCTCGACTCGTTATCTGAGGGTCGAGAGTTCTAATCTCTCACCAAACATGTTCGCACTTTCAACCATGGGGATATTATAATGTAACAGTGAATCCTCTTTTCGTTGAGATAAAAAAGTAGCCCAAGAGTTAGCGGGGGTGGTATTGAATAGCTGCTTTCCCTCTGGTTTATCATATCTAAATTAGGGACAGCAAGCGCAGACATCCCTCGAATAGCTTTAGCGCGAAATTCAACAAACGACCGCTCCGTGACTTCTAACCCTAATTACTTTATTACTAATTAACTATTAATTTAAATTTTCTTTGTATTTCACCAAATTGCTTGTAGGATCGTGACTATGCTGGTTACAAGGTCCAAAATAACATATAACGTCGAATAAAAAATTTAAACACCAATACCAGTAATAATACAATTTCTCCCACTCATCTACTCTGGTGTCTGCTATCAATTTTATAAAAATAAAATAAAATAGAAAAAACAGTATATTTCACTCGTTATTTTTCTGTCAGTTCTTTACACTGAGTGTTGCAGCAAGCAAAAACATAAATTACTCAGTATGGTACAATATATAAAACCCACTGGTAGTAAACGGTATAAATACAGATTACTACTTTGTGATTTACAGCAGTAAATCTCTGGACTTATGACACTAAAAATCTGGTCGGTACCCGTGATGGACACAGCGCAAATAGCCCATTGTGTAGCTTTGCGCAGAACAACAAACAAACAAACTTTGAGATTTAAATGTTAGGATAATTTATAAGCCGTTCTCGTGAACACAAACAAACGCTATAAGAATTGAAACACAAAAGGTGTTACATACTGATCGTGTAGTTAAATATCATATCGTTGGTAGCAGTATAAAAGAGTATTTATTCTTTAACATTTCGTCAAAAGCATGAATCTATATTAAGTATTCCATGTGCTTATATTATGTGATCTAGGTATTAAAAAATAGAAGAAAAATATGTTAAAGTCGATATATTCAAATTGATAATTTATTATTTCAATGTTAAAATAAACAACAAGAAACGTTGTACATTTGTAATAAAGTTTCTTTCACTACCCGTTCAAACCGTCTTCAAACTTTAGTTTATGAGAAGTGGGTGCCTCTCATCAAATCTCTAGTGTCATTTGTTTTAGTGTTTTCTTTTTTTATATCTGGCACTCGTAAATCTGAAATAGTTAAAGTATTTTATTCGCTCACTGTTTACGATGTGCTTTCTACGGTATATGTTTAAACTTTTACTTAAGGTGCAAAAATTCGACAACCATGAGAAAATATTTTGTTTCTATAATTTGCTCTGTTTCTGTATCGATACTATAGAAATCAACAAGAAGGCTGATAACGCTAACATTTGTGGTTCGATTCCTATCGTGAGTACAGCACATATAATCTATTGTGCATAAATAGAACTTAAAACATAACAGCAACAAAACAAATAAAAGTATAGCTTTGTGTTAGGATACATATGTATATATCTATTATGTGCTGCAAAACTCAGTTTACATTCAGCTTAGCTCCTAATTCACCACATCACATTTTGTTGATGATTCGTAAGTGAATTAGGATCCAAACTGAGTGAAAGTTGGTGAATAAAATGAATAATGTGACTAACGCCGAGCTGCTTTACTTTGCAATGTTTATTATATGTCACCTAAAGTAACTGTGTGTACAGCAATATACGGACAGATACAATCGAACGTTTTACAGTCCCATAAATTTGTCAGTAAAAAAAGTAAAAACAAAACAACCTGTTTATTTTCATCAATATCAATAGCTGGGTATTTGAACTGGTCTTGGTTTTTGGACAGCATTAGTTTACTACTTTTTTGGCTCATGTCTTCTGTCTTGCTGTAGCCTGCCTTTCGCTCGCGGCACGTGGTAGTCGGGTGTGGTACTTTATCACCTGGGCATATCCTGGTTGGCCTGAGAACAACTAGCCTCATCATTATGGGTCACTGGCCTGAGAGACAGCATCCCTGAACACATACGTCTATATACAGCAATCATCAGCCACCAATTTAGGAAAAACTACAACAGAACACAATGAAACCGACCCAAGTCAACAATACAGGGAACACACTTAACCTGGAACTCTGTGCACACTAACCAATAAAGAAGGGCAATTTGTGGGTCTTCCCGGGAAAAAGCTTGCAGGTGACTCGGATTCTGGCTTACTCCGACTAATATATTCACAGCCCTAAATGTTAACAGAGGTTTTACTCTATCCTTATGCTAAATTTGCATGCTAGATTCTTGATTTTTAAAACGGATAGTAACTGTTATCCTTTTGGAAATAACTCCTTGCAATTTATACTGTGGCAATTTATTATAATTATCGTAACATAAATTTCTGACGTTATATTCTTGTTGTAACAAGCTGAAATCTTGTTAGTTATTACTCATGACATAATAAGGTAGAATTGCGTGCATATATTGCTTATATATAAGCAAGCTATGTTCTATGACATCACGCAAATATAAATGGTTTGACTAGTTTAGCAGAGTAGGCAGACAATTAAAGGAGACATGTTCGAGAGATAAGGAGAAACTAAGTATCAGCTAGTTAACAGGTTAGACTAAAAACAAAAGAGGGGACGATCCTCTGAGAATCTGATTTAACCAGCAACTGTCTTTGGGGCAGTACCTAAACTGTAACAATTACAGTAGATTAATACGTGGTAAGAAAAAAATAACAAGTGAATCTTAGCAGATATTATCCATTAATGCCTAGACGGTTTCAATTGTGAAACAACCAGTCTGCCATGAGTGAAAATATTAAACCAAAATCCCGCGTTCACCGCGCCGTAGATGTCGAGATATATATATAGCTCCTAATCGCTAACAGAGTTTAGTTACTTAGAGTGAGAAATAAATAAATGATCGATAAGAATTCGTGTAGCACAAAGAAGAACTAGAAGTGTTACCTCTCACGGAAATGAGTTTGGGAAGCGGGAGGGCAACTGAGAGGACATCTTATCCCTAATTTTTGAGGTGCGTTTTGTACAAAATGTTACAAAAAATTAATATACTATAAAATTAAATGTCATGTAAAATATGTATAATGCTTAATTTATTTTTTCTATCTCCTATATATATATATATTTGGTGCAGCATGAGAGTTTATTCATTTCCCTAGATATGTCTGTGGTGGGTTAAGCTGTTCTTGCCCTGATAGGAAAAAGCTCGGAGATTGTTTAGAAATAAGTGTGTGTTTATTTTAGGGCAAAGACAAATTGAGTTATCTGTTGTGTTCACCCTATGGAATCGAACCACGGATTTTAGTTTGGTAAGTTCGTATGTTTACCGCTGACCAACCGGGAACAAGAGTACATGAAAATTAGATCGAAATACAATGAACGTTATTTGAATTTTAACAATGGCGCTGTTGAATATAACTTTTGATGAATGCTTACTTTGTTAAACAATGACAACCAACAATGCATTAAATAGTAGATGTTTAATAATGCAGCGTGGAGTATTATATCACCAAATACAAGCAACTATATCTGCATGTTTGAATTTATAGCTACAAATAGGTAATAAACTGTATGATCTGACGAAGAGTGCTAGTTCGAAACGTCATCGGTCTTTAAATAAAAATATATAAAACTTGGCGATTGTTCAACCTATTATTTAATCTTGAATTTATAGCTACCACTTTCCGTCATGCATGAGTAAAACCGTGATTTAAGCATTTCAACCTTTAGTTCTTGTTCCACGTATATTAGGCCTGTTGGTTGCAAATTAAGGTACATTATTTACATCTTTTGAGATTTGACGTAGAAAAAGTTAAATATAATAGTTAGTTAGTCGTCTTACACAATAATCATTAAGGCAAATATGAACCTGAGTAAGATGGAAAAAAAAACCCTCAAAGAACCTCATAATTTCATTTTAATTTGAAAACGTTCTTGGTATGTTTTTTGGTGTTGTTCTCTTTAATTTACGTGGATAAGATATATAGCTTTCTTCTATTGAGTGTTTTAAAACTGAACTAGTTTAACTGACAGAGCTAAATGTCAAAAATTCTGCCATTATCTTTTCGAAATGTACGCTATGTAACGAACGATCACGTCTTATAATTATCAATTTATCAAATCTAAGAACAACATAAAAATCTTATTTAATAATACAAAGGTCTGGAAGCCTAGTTCATCACGTAATTAAACTGTGCAGCAGAGACTAGAAAGGGTGAAAATCAATAGGCTTGCAAGCTACATTGAACCAAATTACATTAGTTCAGTTGTGCCTTCTATTTCATAGAATAATGATACTTCAACTTCAGATAAACGTGCTGCTAACATTGTTAGAGAAGCAGGCAGAAGATTGGATGAGTACATTTTGTTCTCGTGCTAGAAATGAGTCTGTGTGATTTTCCTTTAAGCAACGTTGTTTTATGATATAATGAAAATTTATCCAAGTACAGGCGGTACACTGAATACAAATATTGCTACCGTCTTGACTATAATTTAGGCATAATGGGTGGAAATTACACCAATTAATCACGTTTTTCCAAATTTCTCACACCCATCCATAAAATAACCATCAAGCGAACGTTCACAAAGACGGAGGTATGTTTTCTTTGTTTGCGGAGTAATATGTAATTTTTCTTTGACAGGGTGGTCTTTTACTCTTTTCTTGCACGTTGACAATGCTAGATTTGAGGACGTAAGTGAGAATACTCGTGATGATAATACGTAGTCCTGTTTAATTCACCTCTGTTTAATGTGATTTATATTTACTGACATACAAATTACTAAATTTAACAAATTCACATTACAAATTAACACAAATCTAGAATATATTTACAACTACACGAATTGCACTCCATTTTTAACCTTTTTTTTTTGCTGAGGTTATATCAGTCATAATGTTTACATACGGATTTATTCGCTTAAACAAAGACGTTGGCTTGGTTTGTTGCTATGCGCAAAGCTACAAAATGGGCTATCTGTGCCCTGTTAACCGCGGAGCTCGAAACCTGATTTTTAGCATTTTACGACGCCATTGGGGGGGGGGGGACTTTAGTACAAGTTGTCATAGTTTATAAATTTTCAGAGAGTTTTCAAACTCTAGTAGAAATTATTATATTTTAATATTTATTTACCACCACGAGATGACGTATTAATTTACGTGCACTAAATAAAACTTAGAACTTTATTAAGTTCTTTACATTGCTTAAGTTAGATGTTTGAAGATATGAGAACACTGATCTTTTTATATATTTTTTCTAGTGTTATGAAAGGTTCGAAATAATGGCTTGATAAAAAATGCTTGCCTTGCTTTTGACAATACATGATTAACAAACATTGATATGAATATATTTTCGAAATTAGTAGCCTGTTAAAAAACTACTGAGGCGCTGTAGCATCTGATAGGAGTTTACAAGTAGCGGCTTATTCGACTTCTCATAGTTAAATCAACACTTTTAGTGGTAAGTGGGCCTGCCGGGTGTCGTCTAGATTTAACGTGCATGGACTGTGATCTGAGAATTTATGGTTCGCGTTCTGTTGTTGCAAAAATGGGCTCCGCACTTTGGGGCCATAAGGATGCAATAAGAGGTAGTGAGTACTGTTGCTTTATTTATTTTGCTTTAGCGCCAAGCCACACACAATGGAGTATCTGTGCTCTGCCCATCGCGGGTAATCGAACCCCGAATTTTAGCGTGGAAAGTCCGTACAATTACCGCTCAGTTGCTCATTCATTGGGAAATGCTGTTTCTATAAAAAAAATTACATAATCTCCTTCAAAATATCTTAATATTTTTTTCGCAAAAAGAAGCCCTTTCTCTTCAGACTTTTTAGTTCTACTTGATAAAAGTGCTATTTTTCTTCAGGCGCTTTTGGTTATAGTTGATAAAAGTGTTATTTCTCTTCAGACGCTTTTGGTCATTGTTGATAAAAGTGCTATTTTTCTTCAGACGCTTTTGGTCTTATTTTAGTCTACCAGTTCAGTTTTGTTATTAATCACGAAGTTGTACACTAGGTTATATATATGTTGTGCCCACCACGAGTATCGAAGCACGAATTTTAATGTTTGAAGCCCTCTGACTTACCGTTGAGACACCCAGGGGGTCTATCAGTTCATACTTAGGAACAGTTATGCGCAGATAGCTAGCTCTTGAGTAGCTTTGCGTGTGGAATGCTAAGATATAAAAACAACGTGTTGAATGTTAATAGGACGAGCTATCAGCCATAAAAAACGAAGCTTAGCAAAATTCCGTATTGATGAGAAATAAATTATTTCAAACCGTTCATGACAATTTTTCGAGCCTCAGCTTGTTTATGTATTTTTTGTTTGATAAATTCAGCTCTTTTTGTTTCTTCCTGAAAATGTAACCAATTCCATAGTTTTTTATGGTGTCACCGAGGACGTTAAATATTCATTAGTGTGGACAATTTCTTATTGAGTTTTACAAATTCTTACAGTTATGATATTCAATAGTAGCATTCGTTGCATTTTTACGTTTAGCTCCATCTACGAGCAGTTTCTTGCCTGAAAAACAATTTTTCGATACAGTAGCATTTTATAGTCTTTTTTTCTAATAATAATAATAATAAGTTCATTATTAGATACACCTAGCATTCACGATCAAATATTCTAAAAACAAACTAATATATGTTCACATTTTCATGGTACTTACAAGCTAAATGTAAAATGTGTTTTGGGGACACGAGATAACAATTTATTAAAAAACTAGCTGGAGTACCCGTCACTTGGACGGAAGTTATGTAAATTCATGATTAATGAAAGGTTATCTTAAAACATGAAAAGTTGCTTCCCTTATATGTAATTGTAAAAAACGCAAAAACACCTATAAAAACTGCAAAACATAAAATGCGAAGACTGAAAATTTGTAATTTCAAATTCATAGGTAAGAATACCACACTAGAATTTTCTTTGTAAATGACAATGTTGACTCGAGCTGACCGAAATTTATTTAGCTGGAAACGATAGAACGAAATACTGGGCGAATAAGATATTGTTGATTTGCAAAACATACTTTGCCCTAAACTTTAACACTGTTGGGCACCTTTAGTTCCCACCGTCACATTTTTGTCCCTTCGGATATTTTTGCATTTCTTTTTCTATGGTACATAAAACTTCGAAATATATTTTTTAAGTAAAACGATATTATTAATTATATATTTGCACAGAAACTGGAGTTTCATTTTTCTCATATCATGAACTTTAACACATACAAGAAGTGCTCAGAAAGAAACAGTTTTTTCCTCATAAACGAGATATGAACAGCTTTTGGTCCGCTGCTGCATGTATATATGTGGAACAGATTATAAATACCAGTCCTCCATTGTGTATGTGAAGTTCGAATGGAAAGTCCTCAAGTCCTCTCCCATATTAGTCCCGATCTAGCAACGTATGGTCTTCAAAACGTTTGGTCCGCTGCTGCATATATATGTGGAATATGTTTTCTTGCTAGATGATAAATACCAGTCCTCCATTGTGCATGTGAAGACTGAAGTTCGAATGGAAAGTCCTCAAGTCCCCTCCCATATTAGTCCCGATCTTGCAACCTATGGTCTTTAAAACGTTTGGTCCTCTCTAGGATGATCTGATTGGACAACCTTTCCATACAATTAATGTTCATAGAGCAGTTTGACAGTATTATTCATAACATCACGACTTCATTTTAGTGAACTGGTATGATAATCCTAGTGATTATTACGTTGTGAAATGGTGTCTGATTTCCCACATTTTCAACACCAACAAAACTGGTTTATTAATTGTACTCTACGAGAAATAAAATCTCATTTCTTTCTGAACACCACTCGTTTATTTAGGTTATTTGTTTGTAGTTATGCACAAAGCTACACAATGAGCTATCTTTGCTCTGCCCACCACGGGTATCGAAACCCGGTTTCGAGCGTTGTAAGTCCGCAGACATATCGGCGTTTATTTAGGTATGTATGCAAAGTAACAAAATTCAAATCTTTGGGGTGAAGTAACGTTAAGTAATATTATGTTTCATGTCTATTCTACTTTACCTATGTTAAACACTTGTAGAGCATGGTAATTTGTTTTAGGTTCTCATTGTTGCTAACAGGTATTAACGAGTTCAATGGGGGTTCTTTTAAGTTCGCTCCCTCTTTAGTGTTATTTATTTCTAGGGGCCTGAAAGTGTTATTTTTCATCTCACAATGACAGTTTTTCCCAGTCGGGATTGAAAATTGCACAGAAAAAGATACTAGAGGTGACGACACATAAATGTTAAAATATCAATTCAAGCCTCACTACAAGCACGTATATACTTGCCATTACATTGGCTTGCAAGCAAGTAGAGCCAATACAAAGCAAAGGGGCTTCAGATGCGAGACTGTATTTTAAATATGTATTTGTTGAAACTTTAACTTGACATTAGAGTGCACAGTAGATGCGAATAAGTAAGCACACAAAAAAGTACTAGCGACTGGCTAAAAGTTTAAAGCTCAATAATTTATATTAGAAGCTCAAATAAATACATTTAAGTGTTTTTTTTTTAACATATAATAAGTTTTTGTTTATTTATCACATGCTTACAAACTCTTTGAAGAACACGCCACTAGGTGGGAGTCTAGGCATTACTTTGTGAGTTAAATCTTCATATTCTTCACACTCTTTCGATGTAATTTAAGGGAAGTTTGGCGTTGTTTCACAAGCCATAGTAAACTTCACGTTGTTTCACCCCTCTAAGCTGCCTATGAAAAGAAGTCTATGTTAGTTTGTTAGTCATATCCTGTTATTCCATTGCAAATAAGTGTGAGATTGTTTCACAATATCCTGAGATTTCCGTTACAAGCAAGTGTTAGATTTGTCACTATATTTTCGATGTTCATTACAAGTCAATGTTATATAGATTGTTCCACTATATCCTGCGATGTTCATTATAAGCAAATGTTAAATTGTTTCATTATATCCCGTGATGTCCATTAGTATAAATGGTATTGTTAACTCTTCCCTCATTACATGTAAATGCTGGATTATTTCACTGCATTCTGCGATGTCCACTACAGATAAATGCTACCTTGTTCCACTACATCTTGAGATGTCTATTGAAGTTCACGTTAAATTGTTTTCGAGAAGTGTAGAAACTGATTAGTATGCCTTGCATGTGCTCTTTCTAAAATTCAAGTATAAAGTTTAGTAATCACGAAAACAAGTTACACTTCCAGCCTTCATACCTGTATCTGAAAAATACTGATTGTTGTGTGATTTATGATCCTTATGAAACTTCTTCGCTGGCCAATTACAGTTTCTGCTGGCATATTTTTGTATTATTATTATTACTGTTTCAAGTTATTGAGCTGACTCACTATATAAGCTCTGTCTGTTTGATATTGCTATCATCAGTGACTTAAAGAGGTCCTGGGAATTTGAAAATAACATTGCCTATGACTCAAATGGATCGTAAATCGTTGTGTTAATAAGAATAGATAATTTGGAACGATGTTTATTCTTGTCTGCTTGGTTACTGACAAAACGTAAATTATGTACCTTATCTAAATCTTGTTTGTTTGTAATTAAGCACAAAGCAGCACAATGGGCTATCTGTGCTCTGCCCACCACGAGTATCGAAACGCGGATTCTAGCGTTGTAAGTCCGCAGACATACCGCTGTGCCACTGGAGTGGGGGGGGGGGCATCTAAATCTTAAGCTCCGATGTAGAAAAGAATTTGGTATTTTTCATAAAAGTAAACAACCTTGGCAACTTCGCACTAACGTTCGTTTATATATATATATTTTTAACATCAATAAAAACATGTTATTTTTGAGACTTCTTAGAAAGTCGTTACAAATTAAGAATTCCTTTCCGTTTCCGATAATAAATAAACACTCAATCCTAAATAAGGTATGAAACCGAAAAAAAAAATTAAGTAAAGATTTCCAGGTTCTACCATTTACGGGGCTTGAATTAATGTTTTTCTGCCAGTTGAATTGGCATGTTGATGGATGAGACAGTACGCAATTTATCTTGGAAATCCTACACTTAGTTGAATTTGTTCATAAAATATAGCGATGAATGATTAGAGGAGTGTACTATGACTGTTAATTGGTAGGCAACTCGCCAAGAGATTCCCGTTTCTTTGCCAAGGCCGTCGTGGCCTCTCCTTCCCTCTCACACGAGAAAAACGGAGGAGACAGTTAGGTTTGACTGAGAAATAACCGATGCACAAAATTACAATAACATGGTCTCGCTAGGTCAGCTTTAAGATCCTACAATTTTCGGTACCGTGTGGCGAGTGATGCACGAATAATTCCGTGAGTCTGAAGCGCAATACGAATTATTTTATTACACCTTGTGGTTATACATGTCTAACAGAATCAAGGATTTGGTAATGTATTATTTATTGAAATGGCCTAAGAGAATGATATGAATTAATAATTATACCCATTATCTATCTATATATCTGTCTGTCTATCTGTTATAACAACTTAAGAAACAGTCCTCTCCTAATCTCAGGCCCGGCATGGCCAGGTGGTTAGGGCGCTCGACTCGCAATCTGCGGGTCGCGGGTTCGAATCCCCATCACACCAAACATCCTCGCCCTTTCAGCCGTGGGGGCATAATAATGTGACGGTCAATCCCCATATTCGTTGGTTAAAGAGTAGCCCAAGAGTTGGCGGTGGGTGGTGATGACTAGCTGCCTTCCCTCTAGTCTGACACTGCTAAATTTGGGACGGCTAGTATAGATAACATTCGTGTAGCTTTGCACGAAATTCAAAACAAACAATCATAATCTCAAAGTTGATAATACTTCACAAAGCCAACAACAACAAGAAAAATCATTCATTAAGCTTACTCACTGAATGTGAATTTTGCTTAATGCCTAGGCTTAAAATTAAAATAAAAGCTCTCAGAACGTAGTGATGAATTAGGAAGGTATCCGGATTGCAGTGGATTATATATGTACAATACGTGTACATTGTGAGAAACGTGTGATGTCTGATATACTACAGAACTAATCTAATTCCACCATCAACATGGTATATACATACATATATATACTAAATATCTTGGAATATGTAAGTTTTAAAATCCCAAGATATAATTACCGGCTGTCCCAAAATGGTTAAAAGTTACTTTATAAGATTAAATAATAAATCACTTAAACACGTAAGGCCTGGTAGTATAATAATTATTTTTGTCCGGGTTTATCACAAAGAACATTTATTTGCATCTTATGTCGGCCGGGAATGGTTTAGTAGTTAGAGCGTTGAACTGTGAACCTGAAGATCCACGATTCATACCCTATAAACTCAAAATCGCATATAAATGACCAACGGTCAAATCCAATTATTTGGTTAGAGTAGCCCACGAGTTGGTTGTGGATGCTGTTGACTAGCTGCCTTCCGTTTAGTTTATTAGATCAAGATTAAGGACGTGCTTGTATATAGATTTGCGCGAACAGCCGAAACAAACAAGAATTAGTATTTACCTAAAAAATGTCATTTTTTGTTATAAACAAGCAAATTAAACACTAATGAGATTTTGATAGACTTTTATTATAACTACTGCAATAAATTTCATCATCCGAACATATCTCTTCTGGCAGTAAGCAAAAACAATAATAAGTGTTTAACAAGAACTTAAATGCATTTCTTTGTTATGTAGGCAGATATTATGAAACACAAGCATCAACTACCCCGAATTCTTAATTGCCCCGATTTCCCATAAAACTTTGCTCTGAATTTGTTGAGAAAGGTTTCTTGATGGGAAACTTAAAATACTAGCCGCAACTTCAATAAACTAGTGTTCTCAATCTAAATTGTCCATTTTGTCAGTAACTTCAAGTTTCCTATAAAGACGTATTTCAATTTTCATGTGTACCACCTCAGGGTCATCGAATCACATTTACGATCTTTCTCGTTTTGCAATTTATTGTGAGAGCAAAATTACACTAGTTTTTAAAGATTGTTTCTGTTATAACAATATCTAACAAAACTCAAGAATTTCATCAAATTATCACTAAGCACAGTAGTGCTTAGTATGTAGGGATGGACCGAGTCAATAATGGCCGTCGCATTCAGTCCATTACTCTATGATGCTAAATAACTGCTAAAGTTGAGTTATAGCCTTATTTGAGCACTTAGTTGCCATTATCGGGTGTTTCACAGCTTGTATAAGAGTATCGTTATTCTGTTGTTCTTCGTTTGTGGGGAAATAATAAAAAGGAAAACTACTACTTAGCAGTAAGTCCAGTCTATAAGCATATATTATTTTCATGTTTCATAAATTTCATTTCTGGTCGCTAGATGGTAGAACAAATTGTTCTTATATAACAACCGTTTGTGACTTTTCATTGCACAAACATGATGTCTGTCAAAAAGAATTAAGAAAAATAAATACATAAATAAAATATAATCTAAATTAATATTCAAGATATCAAATAGATCAAGTGTTTATGCAACTGACAGATCTGTGTACATGTTATTAATGCCTGAGTTTAAAAACACCAGTTTCTTAATTATCAAAAAGGTGGAGTCGATTGTATGCATATGCAGTGAGTTGGGGTGAAGTAAGAAGGCGTGGGTTCTGTAAATATTCTCTTAACGTCGGTCCAGCACTCCAGGATACTTGTACCGGCCTGAAAAAACATTCCAGCTTCATTGGCCCCCAATGTAAAAAAAATTTAAAGACACTGATATCATATTAACAATATATATTAATGTTGAAGTACAAAAATGAAACAAATGGTCATTTATCAATCTACTTCAATGGAATTGCTTAAAAAAAGGAAAAACAAGTAATAAAAAAGATTTGCAAAATATTAAGTATGATGTAGGGATGGCAATGCCAAAAAACACAGAAACAAGGTAGGGATAAATATACAAAACCATACCAAAACCCCTACATAAGTAAATCTTACAAGCTTATGATTGATAGCCACTCTAAGACTGTATAGCATTATTCAGTTTAAATGTTGTTATTCAAACCCGAATTCGTGTCACTGACAGGAATTCAACATTTAGTTGTAGATAAAAGTTATTATTGGAAAGATTTGGCTACTTTGGTAGTGAGTTTTTATGGGTTTTTTGTATTCATTCATCCCTATTTTGTTTCTGTACTTTGTAGCATTGCCATCCCTATATTATACTTAATGTTTTGTTACTTGTATATGACAATGTTCTTAAAGAATAAGTTTACTGTGTAACAAAACTCAACAACAAACAGACTAACACATTCTTCAAAAATAACCTCGAACATTTAATTGAATTATCGCTTTAAGAAATAGTCCTTTTCGTTTTACCACTTCGTCTGTAAAAACTATTTTTCTGCTAAAAAGTACTGATTCACCATTGCACATTGAAACATATAAAACACATGTATAATGATACACTTTGCTTATTTGTGTAATTTAGTATTCTTTACGTTTTAGCCCCCAGTGGCACAGCGGCATGTCTGCGGACTTACAACACTAGAATCCGGGTTTCGATACCCGTGGTGGGCAGAGCACAGATAGTCCATTGTGTAGCTTTGTGCTTAATTACAAACAAACAAACAAACTTTACATTTTATACGCCTAATATAATCTGCATGACTTTGGACACATCCACATCTCAAATTATTTGTTTTGTTTTTTTATACCAAAACAACTAGCAAATACGCCCGTGCTTCGCATCACATTCATCTGTTGGCTTCACGAGAATGGCGGGATGGTGTGCGTGTGCATCATTGCCATGTTGGCCTTCTGTATACGATGAACAAGTAAAAGTACCCTTGCTACGCACGACATTAAACTTCACTCTCGTTTGGCGTTGACTTCAGATAATAAAAACTAAATTGACTGCTAAGCTCGAACTATTCGTCCGACGGGTTATCCATTTAAGCATTATCTTTGTTGAAAGTCAACCAGAGTTCCTCTACCATATTTAATCGACATTAATAAAGCTACTTTCTCGATACAGCTTGTAAAGCCAAAACAGTGGACAGACAGATAACTCTATTTTATATAATAAGATAAATTATTTTTTAAATTAACACACGAACTGTATTTTTTAAAGAAAGTATTTCTGACAGAGTGAAGGAGAATGACCTAAATTTAATGGTTAAAACCTTCGATTTTTATTTTTTCTTTAAACCACCCAGTAACGAAGTTCCCCCGATGGACTTACGATGCTAAAAATCACACAGAGTTCAATTCCCCTTGGTAGACATAGCAGAGAGCCCAGTGTGGCTTTACTCTAAAACAAACAAATAAACAAACACAATGATGAAGAAAAAATTCGTTGTCGAATTTTTAGACAAAAAAAGGTAGTGGTAACGCCAAGGCTAGGGATGGCAGACGCCACCCCTGAAATATGTCTGCCCCCCCCAAATTTTCACTGAAAACATTATAAAAGCTACATTTCCTTTAATAGAATGTTTTCAGTTACTAGGCAACCATATACAAGAAAAAAAAACCGCTAAAAAAATCTCTGGTTAGCCGCTATAGCTTCTTTATTTATTTTCCAAACGTTTTCTTTCACTTAGCTTTCGCTCCCTAAGCCCATCTGTTTTGCTACCCCCTTCGCCTCCCCACTTGCCGAATCCTGGAGTCGGCACTGTTAAAAATAAATCATTAGTAATTGTAATATAATTCAAAGACAACTAGTTTATTTTAAGTGGCTAACACTAATATGCTTTTTAAAGATATATGTAGAAAACTTTCCCTAATTTCTAAGCTAACTATTATTTATTGACTACAAATAAAAAAAATCAAATAAAACTAGCGTCATGCGCAAAGCTTCCCGCCACACATATGTATAAACTGGATATACATATATATATATATACATATTAACTGAGTAAACTAACACAAGTAATCTTTGTTTTTTAATATCTACATCTAGCAAATGAAAATGTGGTTCTTAAGCTTAAAATATCAAATTTATTAAAAATTATGAATATATTATATATACAGATTTGGTGTAAATAGACACATATTTATACTGTAATGTAAATACGATTATATATATATCTACATTACGATTTCATTTTTCTAATATTTCTCACAAACACAGACGGTTACTTCATGTTTGAAGTATATTTATGCGATAATACGCCCCTATTCAGCTTGGGCTAACGAAGGGTAAACGAGTGCTGAAAATGAACTTGTAGTTGCGGAACCTAATAAGATGTGCAAGCCGCTACGATATACCGGAAACGAGGTTATTGGCATTGCTAAAACAAACTTACTGTTCTAACATGACAGTCTAGGGTTCGTTAAAAAAAAAAACAGTATTGCTTCAGTTTTAATGTTTGCTATGGCAACATATTCTTTACTTAAAACGAATCACCCAGAGTCGGCTGGATCTTTTATTTTATTTTTTACAATATTTTCCATGTAGATTTGTGACATTTTTATGTTTGCAATTAAGTACTACTTTTAAGCTTAATAAAAAGAGGCCCTCCCATGGCACAGCGGTATGCCTGCAGATTACAACGCTAGAAACCGGGTTTCGATACCCGTGGTGGGCAGAGCACAGATAGCTCATTGTGTAACTACAAACAAACAAACAACAACGTGTTAACATCTAATCTGGAGAATGGGCGATCTTTGGTGTATTTATTCATTGGAATGAGATAATTTAAAAAAACTGATGGTTCTTAACAAATGATGACTACGTGTAAATACAAGCACTAAGTATTATTTTTCTTCTTGCAATTAAAAACAAACTGTTTCTGAATGTGTGTACAGAAAGTACATTCACGTTTCTAACAATGCTAAATGCGGTACCCAACTGAAGTACAACTGCTTGATGGTAAGGTAAACTTAGAGAACTGGTTATCATAAGTACAGAACTGGAGGCTACCAGAGAAAAAACTGCCCTATAGACAATTCATATTAAATATCCTTACTTCCAAATGACTAAGCCTCTAGAGAAATCTTGCATCCAGACAGAACAAAGGGTAACCATTTAAAGTCTACTTTTCTCCCTCTGTTAAGTGTCTTCTTGTCCCAAATATATACTTCAAACTGGTTCAAGCATAAAAACATCTCTTTTTTTATAACAACTTCAGAACGCACATTGAGGTGTAGAAACCCACATAATCTGCTCTTTCAAAAACATTTTTTTTCATAATGTAATTTATTACATGAATGAATGGATTCCGGGTTTCTAAAGTCACAACGGCTTGTAGAAAGAAAAGATGAGAACGTTTAAATAAGAATATGAGGCTTGGTAGCATTCGATGCACTAACCACAGCCTTGAAGTGTCAAATGTCTATGAAATTAAACACATTTCAACTGTTAATACAATCCAAAAGCTATGTTTTAACTTCACAAAAACTGTGGCGAAAACGGGTTATTCTGTCGTCGATAGTCGAATGTTATCATTATATTAAACAAATGTACCAGAAATAGTAGCTCAGTTTTAGTAAAATACTGTTCACGAGGATTAGCAAACATTTCTTTCTGATTTTTTGAACTTTGATGATCGCATTACTTTGTTATAACAGTATGAAACTAGGACTCTCAACACCAGCAAGAGCTTTAAAATAAAAAACTTACTACAAATGTAACAGTACCATACGTCTTTTGTAACTTGTGTTCGAACAAGATAATTTGTCTGCCCAAACCTTACTTTTAAAACCTATTTAATTTTACACACTTCAACGATTCTCCAAATCGCAATCAACATTCTTGACATTACAGAACATAATGATTGATTAATTATTTAGTTCTACCTTTCGATTACACGCCATTTATGTGGTTTTCTCTACTTCATTTCATAGTAAGTTTTGTTGATAGTGTCAGATAATACAGATTTGTCGTATTAGCGGAGCTTTTCATACATTAAACTTCTATAAATAACAAACTATGAATTTACAATATGTATATTTACAAATGCTTATTAAGAATACAACAGATATATATATATATCAATGTCGTATTATATATTAATCCACAAACTGTCTTTATAGTTTTATACTGTTCACTAACGGCATCTTATTGAATATTTTTTTGTTTTTACTTGTTACAATATTCAGTCTACAGAACTGGCGAAAAATAATGGATGAAATCACTATTTTTTTACGAAAATAAAATATTCAGCAGTAATCGGTAATACTGGTGGGATGTTTGTTTAGATTGTGTGTGTCCATGTGTGGCAATCATATGTCATTAGAAGCCCTGTCGCCAATAAAATCGCGAACACTCACGACATTTGGTGCATAAATAAATTAACACTTTAGAAAAATGGCTCTCTGAAATACCGATTTGCAAACGAATAACACAATAACAGATAACCATGGTTATCAAGTTGTTCCCTAAAGTTACAACGGGTTTTTTTCTTATTTGTCCTAGATAGTGCCAAATGATTTGTTTTACTTTTAGCTTGTGCAGAATATTTTATGAGTTAAGCTTTAAAAATTAAGAGTAATTATAACTACGCCTCATGGCTTGGTAAAATTTACTATAATTAATATTTGGTAAACATGGATTTATTACCCACAAAATTGGCCATTGCAACATTAAAGCAGTGGTCTGTGAATTATATTTTTTAATTCCTTTTCACCATGACAACATACAAATTAATTTAGTTTAGTGTTTTGCCATTCGAGTCTTACAAAGATAACGTTAATAATTCTCTACTGATTTTTTTGTACACACACACACTACAATACACATATATATATATGCTTACCGTATGGTGAAACACAAACCCTTTCTGGGTATTTCTGATACAAGAAACGTTTGGTGATCGGTTAAGATAAGCACATCTTTCTAAGCACTACTCATCTCAGTTCCACCTGAACTACATTTATTCGTGATTACTTTAGATAACTTTAAATTACAATATTAGTTGTAGCCACTTATGGTACCTGTTACTAACGATGTTACGTCAATTAATAGAAGAAAAAGCTTGATCATTTATAAAACAGTTTGTGGCTCAAACACAAAGAATCCAAGACCACAAAAACGATATCTTAATGTGACACGTTATTTTCTCTATACTCCTAACATTAGGGTATCTTGTATTTCGATTTTTTTTTATCAAGTTGACGATACTCGCGTAGTGGCAAACAACTTGGTTAACCACCAGAGCAATCTATCCAGCTGACTTTCTCCAGCAGATCATTTTGTCCTTTGGATTCACCAACAATAAGATATAAAAAGCATACACATTTGAGGTTATCTATCGCATCCGAACTCTTTTTTTGCGAAAGCTAAGAAAACAAACTCACTAAGTACTTCAATAAGATTTTAACACTAAACTCGTGCCATGAATCGGTTTGTACAAAACACACCATAAACAGCTAGCCTCTCACGCAGGCCCCTTCGGTTTTAGCGCCTAGTCACTGCCACGACAATGATGTGGTTGTGTGAGCGAGACTAGCCGGCCCAAATGGACCAATGAACGAAGCACAGTGACTTTCAATGGCTGTTGTTAACGCAAGTTGGCTCCACTAGGGTAGACATATCTCTCTGCTATATATTTTTAATTTTTCCTTACAAAGATTTTGTTGGCATGAAAAACTTACCAAATTTCTCAAGGACTATTATGTAGTCGAATTATTAAAACTTCTGCTTTCAGAGTTATTCTTATGCACTTCGTTACCGGCCCTATTTCCCCCCCACAGGTCACCGACTTTACTTTACTCCTAATTAGGGATGGCAACAGAAGGTGATTGAAGGACGAGGGACAGCTGATTGGTGGTTTTATAAATCTCATTTTATTGGAACGGCTTATTTAAGTTTGTAAATATGGCCAATCAACATTTGTCGTTTGCTACTGTGAAAATGTATTTTTGTCGCATAGATAGGAACTCAAAGAAGCAATAGAGACAGATAATTTATCTTCAGTGATCATTATGTGCTTGAATAAATGTAGATCTAGAAGTATGTTTTATTGATTTACCTCAGCAATATTCCTTTGAAAAATCGAAGTGTCGCCATTTTCTTAGCGAAAATTCCGAATGTTTATTTGCTTGTTGTTAGAGGAAAGCCACATTGGGCTATCAGTTGTGGCTACCGCGGGGGAACGAACCCCTGATTTCAGCGTTGTGAGTCCGTAAACTTATCGATGTCCCACCGGTGGGACAAATCCGATAGCTCATTCTGTGTTATAATAAAAATTAGTCCCTAGTTATGTACTCATTTTCTCTCCATTTGTAAAGAAACAAAATTTATAAAACTAATGCTAGGCTACGTTTTTTAACATTCAATGTTATATTAAGAATGTTAGTTTTTCGGATTAAGTAAATCCCCAAGACACAGTTAAAAACCTTCATTTCACAAAAAGTCTCGATCATTCTTAGATCCCGTAAAATTTTAAAATTGGGCCAAAGTTTGTTGCATGGAAAACAGCATAAATACATCTGATTTTGAATAACCACCAAGAAACAGAAAACATTTAATCACTCGTGGAGTAATCTCAAGTATCTGCTAGACTACTCTAGCAACTAGAGTGCCGCCAGCTGCTGTGACCTTTCTGCTGAAACACATCGGCCTTGAAGTAAGATGATCCGGGACTGATTCTTGAACTTCATAAAGTGACGCATGAATTAAGCTTGCTCGAAAATATGCATTGAAAAAAAAATCCACAGGTACCATCAAGGGCTTGAAAAGTAAACCTTTTTCGTAATATGGGTGATAATTGAATAAAAATTAAAAGTAGTTAATAAAAATGGGTTGACATCACGTTAATAATTTGCATCAATTTATTTTACTTTTATTTTATTGAAGATAGCTTTCAACCATCTTCAGAAGCCGTTTTCAGACTTAATGAATTTGCATGATGAGAGTTTCTGAAAAGCATCGAAAGTTATCTCTAACTAAAAATTAACTCTAATTGAAAAACAAAACAAAACTGGGTGAAAGATACCAATGTGGTGTAAACTTTTTTAAGAATTTCTTTTAGTTGCCCAAATTTGTAACAGTATTGCATAATCACAAACCGTTAAAAATAAGGCCAATAGCAGTAAAATGACATAAAAACGATTTATAGTCATAATGAAGTGGTTTTATTTTGGGGAACATACTGCATGTTTCAACTGAACATTGGTCTTCTTCAGGAAACATGTATTATGCTACTTCACAAAATAAAACCACTTACTTCATTATTCTTATATACAGTTGTTTGCCAAGTTAATATTATATTTGCATAATGTGTTTCCATGCGCAAATAAAGTAAATAAATTATTAGTTTATAATCTAGAATCATAGATTTAAGGCGGCCCTACGTGGCGAATGTTTGCTGATTCCTTTGTTTGTTCACTTGTTAACCTACCTGCCCTCTCTCTAATTTCGTGTCTTTTTTTAACAACGTGTACATCCATTTTTATTTACAAATTCTTGTGTGAAGGAGCCTTTTTTCCCCATCATCCTACGATTTGGTATTCTTTATATACACAGCTATTTTTCAGTATTTATTTCCTTTTAATTTCTGTAGAATTGTATCCTTAGTTATTTGAGGTTAATGCATTACAACTGCCACTTGATTCAGAACATTAGTTACAATATCACGTTTTCATATTTCATTTCATTTTGAATGATTTTCCAGGTTGTATTAGTTGGAAGGATAGTACCCAATCGTGTTTGCTCAAGCATGCTCCATTATTTTACACATTCCTCTATTTCTTCTTCTTCTTCTACTTACCGTAGATCTCTTTCCTTTTACAAAGTATTTAAGCATAACCTGAATTTAATTTTCGAGATGAAAGCTGTTGTTTTGAAAAAATGACAACAAAACTCGTCAGCTTTGTGTAAGTTTAATATTATAAATTTATGTTAACGATTTTAGTTTCCAATTAATTACTGTCATAGGTGACCTTTTTTAAATTTCATTTCAGTATCTCGATAATCTGAATACATTATTTTCTGTAGCTTATACTAAGTACAGCAAAGACTGTCAATTTTGTTTTTACAGACATAAATGTTGCAGGCTTCTATTACATAATGTAAAACCTTGCATATCAGTTATCAACGAAAGAACAATTTTTCTTATAGCTCTTACACGCTTAACTCCTTACAATAGTGATCCTTTATCATGAACCATGATATAGGTTCATACTAGGGATCACAAGGTTTGTTTGTTTAGTTAGTTTGGAATTTCGCGCAAAGCTACACGAGGGCTATCTGCGCGGATCGCAAGGAATTGCACAAAACCCTAATAGAACATTCGGGCCAAAAGCACCTTAAACAGTAAAGAACCAGTTGAAACAACACTTTAAAACCTTTACTATTGACTGCTAAGGCTGTACACATATAAAAATGCACAAAAAAAGCATGGATGTTAGACTTACAAGAAAAAGAAAATCCGCTCAAAATGGCCCGTTTGTAATTCTTCTTTTTTTATTATTATTCTCTTGCCAGCTACAAAATATATGACTTGGTATATTGCACGCAAACCTTTTGTAGAATACTAAATAAGGTACCGTAAAGATCGCAGGGGTATTGAAAAGTCGATTTGTTTCTTCTATATTTTATATAAGCTAAAAAACATCATAATTATAGTGTAAATAATGCTATCATTACACCTTGAAGTTTGGTTTTCTATAAATATCTGATGTTCATTAAAAAAGCGTAAGTACAGGGTGAAACAGGAATTACCAGCCAATAAGAGATAAAAATTAGATGACTGTAACATGTAGAATACTCAGTGCTTTGTGCACTATACAATCGGTGTCTTTAGGGAGCCAACCACTATATTAGGTATGAAGTGAAGGAGTAAAAGAAAACATCAATATACATAATATTAATTTTTGTTACACATATTTGTAGAATAATTACTTTAAAAGACACGAAAGTTTATTTAAAGCGATGTTTTAGACGTATATATTTTATTTGAAAATACTGCTTTTCTACTGGTAAAATTTTATATGCTTAGTGAGGGTTGTGTCTTAGTATAGGCATATATTTGGCCATTGTTATGCATTTTTTTAGAGAGAATGTAGTTACACAGCAACTATAAATGCTCATTATATTCTCAAACAAGTTCCCATTACAATCTTTAGCTGCAGTTTAACATTTTACACCTTGAACTAATGCGATCAATAGTCCATAGCTACAGTAAATCATCATGAACCGTATCATTTAGCTGATAGCCATGCTTATTATCATTACAATGTATAAAGTTAACTACTATATCATGTAATCTTTTGCCCAGAGTTGAGCATAAGAAAAGCCAGCAATCCAGCTAAATAAAAAATGGGAATTTAAAAACCTTCAAATATGGATCGTAAAAAAAGTAAGGAAACAAGGCTGGAGATACTCAAACTACAAATCCCTATTTTGGCTCCACCAAATGTAATTCTGGGTAACAGCATGGAGCCAAAATAGGGGTTTTGAGTAAATAATGTCTACAGTATATCTACAGCCTTGTTTCCTTTCATTTTTTACGATCCCTATTTGCAGGTTTTTAAATTCCCAATTTTTTTATTCATCTTGTATAGATTATGGTATAATTGTGATCCGCTAATTTGTTTTACAAAACAAAGAATAAAATGAAATACAGTAAACTAAAAATTACATATAATATTCAAAGCATGTAGCTTGTCTACCTATTAATCCAATAAACTTATTTTGGAGGGCACATATATCTTTCGTTACTGAAAGATGTTACACAGATAATTTAACTTATTGTTCAACATGTACATCGTAATAATTGTGCTTCATTTCCGAGCATTCTAAATACTTGGATGAATATACGGAAATATGTACACAAAACCTGTATTATTTCTTGAACTTGGTTAAGACTAAATTTATCTTCTATTTTGAGTTCCCCAACTGTGTATGGTCACCTTAATAACATGGCTCCGTTTACGGACACAATAAGCCTGATTTATTTTTTGAATTTAAGTTAACACCGTATTATGATTCTATAACACGTTCCAATTGTCTTAAAACTGTTTAGACAGTGTGCCTCCACGAAATCCTTGACATCTCCGGGTATATCTACGTTAATGTATCTACCTTGATATGCTAGACCGTAACTGGTCGCGGAAGTTTTGTCTGTAGTTAAAACTTTAAAATACCAAAATTAAAAAATTTGATTTTTACTCCTCATGCTTCCAAAACAAGTATCAGTTAGTGAATTTCGTTCATTATATGAGTTATCGACATCTAAAGATGTGCAATTTAGAATTTTTGATAATTCTGTGTGTGCATAAGAAGGGTATCTTAACTTTTTAGAATTCTCGCCATTTAAAAACGCCTTATACAATATGTATGTATATATAAACTTCATGCTATTCAACTGTTGACCACTTCATGCTATTCAACTGTTGACCACTATCAGTTATCGTATATAGGCCAACATGCGCTATTAGAATAGCATGATTTATAGATACGCATGTATATCTTGATAATTAGATAGATGAATAGTTGAATAAACAGATGGAGAGGAAGATTCATTTCAGCCACTTCGCCGAGTGAAGGTTTTAAAATTCATTGACGCAAACAAATAACAAAAGCCGATAAAAGTAATTGTCCAATTAAATATTTTACGATCGTCTCGTATGAGTGCTGATGGGGCAAGACAAATAAATGTTTTTAGTATTATTTATTTCTTGGCTTTTGTAGGAAATCCAAAGGTTCGAAGGCCGACGTCTACATAATCACTAACTCTGGATGAAACTGACAGATTTTCACAGATAAGTCTTTGCAAAAGAAAAGCATCGGGCTAATATCGGCAATCAGCAGTGTATGTTTGGAATTATGAGGATGTGACTAACTTGTTTATTTTTTTTCCGTTTTACTAATAGTTTACTAAAGAGGTTAACTTTGTAAAATCGTAGTTAAAGTGGCTTGGCCGTAAGTCTGAGGGCTTATAACACTACAAATTTGGCTTAGATACATATAGTGTGCATAGCATTGCGTAGATTTGCGCTTAACAACAAATAAACAAACAAACACAATTAAGAAAATGAAATAAATTACAGAAGTTAACATTTTAACAATCATATTTATATTCAAAGAAAAGAAATAAATTAGAAATTAACTTTTTAAAAATCATATCCGTAGTGAAGGTTAGGTGATAAATTATGCATATTTTCTTTTGATCAAATAATTAATATTTGAACAGCGATAAATTAATATATTTCCTTGGTATCTTGTATGTTGAGAAAATGTTTGCAGTACAACAAACCAGAAAAATAAACTAGTTTAATATAACCCAGGTTACAATATGATAACTCTTGAAGAAACATAAAATTTGGAATTAATATATATAACTGAGAGCTTATTTTAATGTATTTTTGTTTAACATATTACTATAATCTACTACAGTGGTTTTCAAACTGTTTGGGTTTGCGTACTACTTTTTTGAAGTATAAACCTAGGCCTAATTTTAAAAAATGTAATAAAACCTAGTATTAAAAATTAATAGTTTATAAACCGGCCCGTAATTGGAAATTATATGATGGTTTTTTTTTCTAGACACAGAAAATATGTGGTGTGATTTTGTCAATTTGAAGGGAAGTAAACACTGGTGTGTCTATTCAGGTGAAGGGCGAGTCTAGGAGTAAGGAGAGTAGTGCTGGACTTTTTATAGATTTTATAGTTTTTATACTATTTTTTTGTGTTCCAACAGTGGTACATATACCACAAAATCAAGAATCCCTGGAAGACTAGCTTCCATTATATCATTTCGTATTACACTCTGATGCCTCTTCTTAACATGTGTTAAATAGCATTTTTCCACGAACACTAATGCTGTAGAAACGTTGTTTAAGTTAACATGACAGACAATATGCAAATTAATGATAATAATTTATCATATGAACTGAGGGCTAAACTAAAGGTCTGATATAACAGTAGGGAAGATATAATAACTTGTCGGACATAATACACGCACATTTAGGGAAGTACCACCCGGGGAAGTTAACGAAAGAGGGCGAAATTTAACGAACTTTCACTACTGAGGTCATTTAGGTTTTAAAAAATTACTGGTGGTAAAAAATTAAGTGTTATAATTATAATAAACAGGAATGGTTACTGTCGAAAAAGTAACGTATCCTAGTTTCCTGAAAGGCAAAATTATGATAATTGCATTTTTAAACAATATTTGCAAGCAAAATGGCTGTTTAAGGCATTCAATCAGTGATATAACGCAAGGAAATAATTTCTTATAACATCATAGTACTGTTCAAATAAACACTTCTTGAAAAAGATAATTTTAGATGGAGCAGTTACACAAAAAAAAGCAGTTTCATAGATAATAATAAATGCATTAAAATTTGAAAGGTGTTAAAATCGCAATCTGAAGATCGCGAGTTCGAATCCTGTCTCCAAACGTGCTCACTCTTGTAGCCGTAGGGACGTTATTATGTGACAGTCAATCCCACTTTTCTTTGATAAAAGAGTAGCCCAATGGTTGGCGGTTGATGATATTGACTAGTTGTTTTCAATCTCGTATATAATTTCTAAACTGGGGACGGCTGGCGCAGATAACCTTGGTGTCGTTTAGTGCGAAATTCAACAAGCAAACTAAGATTCATTGGCAGAGTATATGAACATATTTTTGGGGCTTACCATTTATTATATTTTAGCACAAATTCTAACGACACGAGGACTTTGTATCTTACTCCGGATTTTATTTTACATTTAGTGTAGTTTTCTATCTACGTAATGATGGCAGATTTAATTTAAAACATTATAATCTTTTGACCATACTGTGGTACTTAATCTTCTGAAAACCATTATTATATAATACAAAATGGTAGGAAATTCAGTTTTGACATTTAGTTCATGAGCTGTATACTTGCAAGTTCTGTAAGATCGAGGAGCTGAGGTTGAAAACAGGATACTGTGCTAGCCGTCCCTACTTTTAAAGTGATAAACTTAGAGGGAAGGCACGTAGTCAACGCCTCCAACTGCCAATTCTTGGGCTACTCTTCTCAGAACGAAGAGTGAGATTTGACCGTCACTCTTATGACTCATCCACAGCCCACTGAACGCGAGCCATAATCCGTCACGTTAACACACTGGGTCATGCACAGCCTCTTGTAATTTGCACCCCTAATCTATCCTCTTTTATGTCTGAAAATGTGAATATATGGTAAAAGCAAACATGTTAGATTTTACCCATTTTATTCGTTTTGGAATGTGGAAGCGATTCATTAACTTATCTTAAAATATTTAAAGGCCCAAAAGATTATTTTCCCGTTGTTTCTGGTGGCTCAGCAATAAATCTGACGGCTTATAATGCTAAAAATCGTATTATAATACCCGCAATGGGCATAGTACAGATAGCTCACGTTGAGCTTTGTGCTTCAGAGCAAACAAACAATTGATGAAACAGACAACCACAACTGTGTGATATGATAAAGAAAAAAACCTGGAAAATGTTACATTATTTATCAGAAATGTGTTTCATTTCAACTTTCTGTCTGAGATTGAAACTGGTACGACTAAACTTTCACCAAGTGTTATTTAAAGGTATTTGTGACAGTACACAATATATATAAAAAAAAATTGAGTCGATGTGAAATTTAAGAAAAAATGACTTTGACAAATTCGTTAGAGTGTCAGTTAAAACGTTCTTCTAGTAGCTTAGCAGAAAATAGGTTATGTCAGTTACAATAATGTAAACATTAATTTTCAAGCTGCGGTAACACATTTAATAATACTTCTTGGGCACTTGTTTAGCTTTTTGAGAAGGTTGCATAATACATCGTTAATACCACGAACTTTATTAAATTTATACAAATTACTAAATCCCAAGGACACCCGGTTAAATATTAGCTATATTTTCAAATACATCAGGG
>NW_013666005.1:93983-107637 GCF_000517525.1 Limulus polyphemus | reverse complement strand
CTTAGAGCGATTATCGCCCTCAGAAGAGTAAAAAAAAAAAAAAAAAGAAGTAAAAAACGCCACCACTGTTTAATAATGCTATTGTCCAAGAAAATAAAAAAGCTCGAAAGTAAAGATTAACTTCAAACATTTTAATGTTTAGGAATTTATACGATCACCTAAGTCTAATTACTAATTAGTTACTAATTTTTAAAGCATAAAAGCAGAGCACTCTTCAGAAGCCACAGTATAACGGAGAGCGAAACCACGATTTACACCATCCGGCCCGGCATGGCCAAGTGTTTAGGGCGCTCGACTCGCAATTTGCGAGTCGTGAGTTCGATTCCTCGTGTCACCAAACATGATCGCCCTTTCAGCCGTGAGGGCGTTATAATGTGACGGTCAATCCCATTATTCGTTGGTAAAAGAGTAGCCCAAGAGTTGGCGGTGGGTGGTGATGACTAGCTGCCTTCCCTCTAGTCTTACACTGCTAAGTTACGGACGGCTAGCGCAGATAGCTTTGCGCGAAATTCATAACAAAACAAACAAACAATTTACACCATCTCGTGTGAGTATAGACTTCAATTTATCAGAGAAGCAAAAATGACCAACAACTTTCAGAATTCAGTAGCGCAATAGCTATGCAATATTCTTTATTACTATTCTAACTGCAAAATATCATGTGCAATATTCTTTATTACTATTCTAACTGCAAAATATCATGTGCAATATTCTTTATTACTATTCTAACTGCAAAATATCATGTGCAATATTCCTTATTACCAATCTATCTGCAATAAATCATCATGCCAGAGTATAAGCTAATACAATAAAATGGAGAAACGTGAGAATAATGGAATATTAATTATAGCTGTTATAAAAACCAAGTACACAAGAAACCTTCTACCGCCAACTAATAGACAATAAACTCAGTCAATAAACCTGGCATAGAAATCAGCAAAGCCTTAAAATCATTCATATACTTTGTTGGTCTTTAATTCAAAACGAATCTGACTTGAAAAGTAATAATAATATTTTTTCTAGATTTTCGCGCAAAGCTACTAAATGACTTTCTGTATGAGCTGTCTCAGGATTTTAAAGTGATAGGCTGGAAGGAAGTCAGCTAGTTAACACCACCCACTGTCAACTTTTGGGCTACTCTTTACCAACAATTACTGGAGTTTACCGTGACATTATAACGCCTCCATGGCTGGAAAGGCGAGCATGTTCAGTGATGGATTTCGATCCCACTAGACTGGAAAGTATTGTAAAGTTCTTCAAACCTTGAAATACAGTTAGTTGTTCAAGATGGGACTACTTGCATTTTGTATTTAATTATATTCAAACTTTGCAAGCTAAAATACTTAGATTTTTCTAGACACTGTGGCCTATAAGATTTTTTATTATCACAAATTCTATATAATTAATTTTTTATGACATTAAAAAGTACTCTAAAGTCTGGAGAAACCTGTATAACACGACGTCTATTTACTTTGGCCAAAGCGAAGTACATAATATAACGTTAAAGATTTCAAATCATTGTAGAATAATCGAATTATTGTTACAAAACAGCTGCCCTCTAGTGTCACAGCGGTATGTCTGCAGACTTACAACGCTAGAAACCGAGTTTCGATACCCATGGTGGGCAAAGCACAGATAGCCCATTGTGTATCTTTGTGCTTAATTACAAACAAACAAACAAAACAGCTTCAAATCTATACTTCATTGTATAAAATAATTACCTCTGATAAACGTGGCATGCACATTCGTAAATTTATATACGGGAGAAAAGCACATAAATATTGTAAAATAATTGTCTGATATCGATGTTGGTGTGTTGATAACAAAATAATTCGATTGTGTATTATGCGATATAAAATGTTGGAATTTGGCATTGCCTACAAATTTTCATCACCTTAGGCTTTTTTTTTAAGCAAACACAGCATGCACTTTAAAGATAAAACAAGTTTAAAAGTATGAAGAAATATTATATTAGTTTTGTTTCCGGCTCTTCTCTAGTAACTTGTAGCAGCGTTGTTCGTAACTACGCATATCTAATTCACTAAGATGATGAGATGTAACTCTCAGTCCATGGATTGATTTTCGGGTTCGATTTCCTAGCCCGTTTCGAAGGCAATTTAGTATTTGTGGCTCAACCTGCCTTACATTCTAATAACTTATACCGACCGATTCTTCAGCTATGTATCTCACAGCAATTCTTTAAGTGGTTTTTGCCCATTCAAACTATAGTTTTATTGCTTTTCATTTTCTAGGAACATAAATAAATTTGGAGACATAAAGTAAATCAAAACAAACCATAGAATTTGAAAAGAAATTGTTAGCCCTGGAGAGTATATTTGTTTTTTCACAAACATAAAATAGCAAGTGAAAGTCGTTGCTGAAAGTTGTCAGAAATATAACGTCGTGTTTGTTAGAATACAGATGGGGAGTTTGTCTCTGATAAGGCAGAGTTCAAATATTACATACGAACAATAAGCAACAACACCTACTTTACTAATCTCATCGGGAATAATAATGCGTGTATGTATTTGTTCCAGATGTGATGTTAAGCTCACAAACGTGTGTAACCCAGTAACGGAAAACGAGCAATAAATTAGTCGATAATACGGATTAAATCTAACATTTACTTTATCGTGGAAGTTAAGTGGTCGTTAATTAACATCGACACTTTAAAGTGATTGCATAAGTTATGGTAACCTTGACAAGCGGTATATTATACTTTACCTGAGGGATAACCTAATAAACAAGGTTAAAGCTTGACAGCTGATATGTATCGTGGAAGTTAAGTGGTCGTTAATTAACATCGACACTTTAAAGTGATTGCATAAGTTATGGTAACCTTGACAAGCGGTATATTATACTTTACCTGAGGGATAACCTAATAAACAAGGTTAAAGCTTGACAGCTGATATGTTCGTGCGCTTTCACTTGACAGAGATGATGTGTACATGCGTTTTTAGAGAAGCAACGGTATTTGACAGAGGTAATGTGTACGCGTGTTTTCAGAAAACTAACAATACTACAATATTTTTTACCAAGTAATAAAACAGAGTTGATTGTAAAATCTCAGACTTATCTTTTTTACTTAGTACTGTTTATTTGATTTAATAACTTTCGGACAATCCGTTGTAAATCCAACTATGGCTAAGTGAATCGCTGCTAACTTTGTAGAAATGTGATCTTGTTAGACGAAATTCCCCATAACTTAACATTTTCTTTTCAAATTATCGAATTCCTAAAGTCTGAAGTCTGAAAACTGCGTTAATTGAGAACAGGAATTGTCATAGTTGAATCATGACGATTCGTACTCGCAAATGTCGGCGACCACCACCAGACCGTTGTTGTTGTTGTTCACCCCTTAAAACAAGCTTTCCTGTTAGGCAAGTAGTATATAATTACATAATAGGCACAGCTTCACACCCCCCCCCATGTAGATACGTAGAACATAATTTTACATTTCACATGAACATAAAAGAAACGGAACTTTACATCTTAAAAAAAATCTTATCCGAATTTAAACTATATAGCATAATAAAAACGTGAAATTTTAATTTTTTGAATTAAAATTTGCTTTTGTAATAAATATTTATAAACAGTTGAAATTAGAGAAGTTTTTAATGGTAGTATTAACATTGCAAGGAAGAAAAAAGAAAACCTAAAGTACTGAACTTTATATATCAGCGTGCTGAAACAATTATGTTTATAAAAGAAACGATTGTGCAAAAAATAAAACACTTCTCCGAGGAAGAGATTAGAAATAATATTTTACACAGCCACAAATATATTTATATATCAGAAGGCATTCATTTAACATATTGAAAAAAAAATATCGTTGAACTACTTACAACTAAATGTTTCAATTACTGCCTCATAGATGACTCTGTACATCAAGAGGAAGAGGGGAGGGAGAGTGAGGTGGAAAGAATTTGGTGTCTGGTTTCTGTTTTCTTCTAAGGCTTACTAAGGTTGTAAAAAAAATCCAATGATGTTATGTGAACAGAAGGAAAGAAAATGTGTTGATTTCGTGCTTGCACATTTTGTTCATTCACGTTTACACCATGATAAACATGGTAAATTAAAACTGTTATCAAACATTAACCAATGTGGTGAGTAAGTTCATAATATTACTGAATTACAGTGGATCTTCTTTGTATAGCTGAGTAGCTGCTTTTCTAAATTACAAATGTATTTGTCTAAACCAATGGGATTCGACTGGCCGTTAAGTCAATAAATGCTTAGAATACAGTTCAAGAAAGACGCTGATACTTTATTGTTATTGCTCTGTAATTTAAAACTAAAGATTATCATAAACTAGAAATCCCTTTTTTTGTGAATAAATTGCAATTTTTTTCACTCATTTCATAAAGAGCAAAATATTTTCTAAATATTTGCACAATCTTGAAATAACACGGGAATGATAATAAACGCTAAGAAACCAACAGATTAAAGTTTCTTTCAACATTAAATTACATGCACTACTGAAGTTTAGCTGTCGCAGCGCAAAACGTGTTTCGAAAGATCATATGCTATGTCACGTCTGCGATGTGCACGCGTTATATGATCTGGGATCATTTTCACAAAGCTACATGCATGTTTACTCGAGAATGTGCTCTAATTCAATGAATTTTCATAACATAATCTTATTTTCACAAAAACCTAGGTAAAAACATAAATCAAAAGTGAACAAAGTATGCGTACATTATCCCTACCCTCTTGTCAACAACAATATTTAGTTTCAACTCTCATGACACTAGTATGTTAGTGATATGAATTACGCAGTCCGGAGTTTTCTTATACTGTATCAACTCAGCATAACACTGACTCACACACTTTTAGAATTGAAATATTATTTCTCTATGACATTACTTTTTCTAATTAGATATTATTTCAGTAATCAACGTCTACTTAAGCCTGTAGGTATATTCCTTGTATTATTCCTGTTATTATAAGCTTTCTGATACATTAAGTATTTGTTTTCTGTTAATTAGTTTTTACTTACGGTATCTATGGTGAGACTTTTGTCTTCCTTATTCGTGATCCTAATCCTGTTGCTCATATTCATAATACTAAGAAATCACAATGAATAAAAAAGTAGATAAATGACAAAAAGAATAAAAAACAATAGTCTGAGCACTTTCGTAAGGCAGGCTTTTCTTTTTAATTTTTTAAAAATAATTTTAAGTGTCATACGCAAAACGTTGTTGTAAGTATTTAACTAGTGCCTATGGTTAGTGACAGCAGCTCCATCTTTATTTGCTTACAAAACATGATATTTTACGGAGTAAAAAGAGAGTGAAAGTTTTCTATTATTATTTAGATGTTTATGACGTGTAGCTTCACACAATTCAGTAACCATGTGATTTGTACCATGTAGGTATGATGTATGAACTGGTGTTGAACTTCCTCTTACTTATAATTGAGATGTTAGTGAAACTTATCAATGGCCAGAGAAAACTAACGCGGTAACTAGGTTTTGACACTATTATCTAAAAGAAAGATCTAGAAGAATCAAACATTCCCAATACATAACTTTTATTATCGCGAACTGCATAATTACCGATGATGTAATTAAGATAAAGAAATTACTAACATAAATTTTTGAATAAAGTTTGAATAATTAACAAGACGTATAACACCAGACTGACAAAAATCAAAAATATATAAACTGTTTTCTAGCATCACTTTTCAAATGTTTCTCAAACACGCAAAATAACTTTTCTAAAGTTTCATATTGGCAAAAATAAGGTAAATAATAATAAAGAGAAATAAATGCAGTGATCATTTAGGCTTTTTTTGACATGTTTGACATTTTATTGAAGTATGTAGCCAGAATAACTGGGATCATTTTGGCTTTTTGACATGTTTAACATTTTACTGAAGTATGTAGCCAGAATAAATTCTCACAGTCAGTCAATGAATACAGATATTAAGATTAATCAACTCTATTATCTCTTTTTTAACTCCGATATTTATCTCTGCTCAGAACTAATTAACTTTATTAAATTTATATTCTTGCATCTTTCTACAAGAAATACAAAACAAAACAGATTTCTACAAACAAGTAGCAACCACACTATATTTTGATAATAAACTTTCAACTACTTATGTTATGGCATTTAACATCTTCGTGTTCAATTCTGAAGCTTACTGGGAAGATCCCCCAATAGCACAGCGGCATGTCTGCGGACTTACAACACAAGAAACCGTGTTTCGATACCCGTGGTGGGCAGGGAACAGATAGCCCATTGTGTAGCTTTGTGCTTAACTTCAAAACAAACAAACATACTGGAAATATACATGCCGATTACCTGGTTTGAAAAGCAGACTAAGAAAACTGTTTATATATTTTTAATCTTTGTCAGTTAAGTAATCAAAAAGTTTACAATAACAGTAAGATTTTTACAAGGAATATACCAACAAGTTTAAGCAGAAGTTGACAGCTGACATAGTTTTTAATTACAAAGAATAAGGTCATAGTGCAATATTTTTTTCTATTTCTAGAAGTGTTCGAGAAAAAATAAGAAAATTACTTCAAACGAAAAAGTGGTGATAAAAATGTTGAGTCTTTGTTTTTGTCCAATAAGAAATTATAAACTCCAGAATGAATGAAAATGTTCGTGTGCATAAGAATAAGAATAATTCTAAAATGATGTAAATATAAAGTACTTTTAATGTCATCTTTAGATTAGAGTTTGACTTGTTTAATAAATATTCAAATTGTGTAAGTGTTGTGTTTATTTCTTATCTTAATCTGAATTTAGTTGTGTCTATTACCTAGTAGGAGAATATTAAATATTTAAAATTTGCAAAAGAAAACAAATGTTACAAACAATAATATCAAATTATTTTCACCATGAGTTAACCATTCCCTTACAAAGATGATCACAAAGTATTTGTTTATTTGTAAAAAACAACAATCCAATTTCAGATCCTTCTGTAACTAGTTGCATCTTTTATAAATATTTAGCAGCATTCATTCAAAAAATATTACTCTGTTTAAACACACTTTCCAAACTTACGTAACGAAAGTTCCCTGTTTTCACCAAATAATAACTCTGTTACAATTTTTAAAATAATGTGACGAAAACTGAAATTTAAAGGTTTGCTTTCGATAAAAATCTGGAATATAAACTGGTTTTCATTATGTGTAATGTTTTATTACATTCAGATTCAATAAGAGATAAGTTATTACACTGATTTGACTCTGGAGCTTAAACACCTTAACAATATATATATATTTAGCTATACTTACAATATTTTAAGTTTCACTATACTGGAACTGGATCTATTATCAAATTTAACGCCCTTCCCCCAGACAATGCTAGAAACCGGGTTTCGATACCCGTGGTGGGCAGAGCGCAGATAGCCCATTGCGTAGCTGTGTATTTAGCTACAAACAAAATCAACTTTAACAGTGAAATTGCTATACTTATTGGTCAATCATATATGTTCTCTTCTATTTTGTTTTATATAACAACGTCCACTGTTTTTGCACCCAGTATGTGAAGGTCTAAAAAATATATATCATTATAGGGCTTTATATCACTTAATGACTTTAAAAGTTTATTGTAAATATTTCTGGTAATTTGTAAATTATATGTCATCTGTGTTTCACTCGAATATATATATATATATATATTTGATAATAAAACACCATCAAAAACTTCATGTTTCATCCATAAGGGCATGTTTGGGCATTTCAATGAAAAAATAGTAAAATTTAAAAAACCTCTCTTGGATTTTGTTTAATCTTAAAGTGGTCATGTGCCAATTAAAGTGATATGCCCATTTGTTTGAGCAAAATAAATTATCCCTGTAAAATTAATGAAATAAATTAGTCCAGCAGCAAAACTCTATGGATTAGAGATACGTTTACGGAGTTTCAAAGCTAAAATCCGGGGTTCGATTCCCCCGCGGTGGGCCTAGCAGATAGCCCAATGTGGCTATACTCTAAAACAAACAAACGAAAATATATTTTTAGCCCCCAGTGGCTCAGCGGTAATTCTCTGGATTTATGACGCTAGAAAGTGGGCTTCGATAACCTTGATGGACACAGCAGAAAGAGCCCATTGTATATCTTTGTGCTTAATAAAAATAAAGAAAAACACTCTTTTAGATTATATATTGGAGCCAGTCATGGCCTCTTGATCAGATAGTGGATATGATACAGACTGCGCCCATAAAGGTTAATATGGAGAGATTTAGTTTCAGGCTACATTGTTTGGTGTTGCACATTAAGCTCACCATATTCTTAATAAGAACAAGATAGCCAAAGCCTTCTCACCACATCTCACCTTCATACAATAAAAATTATTAACTTTGACGCGAGGTGCACTTCATACAAATGCCCCCTTTCTCTAAACCGTTTTTTTTTGCTTCATAAATTACGGTACTGTTAGAACAATTACTTATTCAGCCTCTAGGACTAAGCATTATTCATTAGCGACTTTCCACTGTTAGAGTGTGTTTTTAATAATGTTTGGTTAACTTGAGAAATACAAGGTGTTACATAGAGAATTAGGTTCATCATGGCAGTAGACAAGTACTAAAGTAAGGTGTGAAAAGCGTATTTAAAACTCAGCGAAACGTACAACACGTATCTGCTATCGATGTTTACAAACGTGGTTTTGTTAAAAACTGTATACTTGAGTGTGTGACAAATCAAACCCATCTACTTCAGTTCGATCATAATATCTCTGATGCACTTTTTTAGATCCCCGGGTGGAACAGCGACTTATAACGCTAAAATCCGAAGTTCGTATCCTCGCAGTATACACACAGCAGAATAAAAAGAATAGTCCCGTTCTCTTGAGTTGGATTAGAGCTTCATGTGCCAGGATGAGTTGGTGCTCATGTATTTTATTTGTGTCAAAGAAAATCGACAGAAAAACATATTGATAACCAATATATGTAGTTGAAGCGTGATAACTAAAAAAATGGAATATTTAATCATTGTAGAGAAATATGTGGTTATGTTTCATGATCTCGCGACCTCTCTACAATAGCTTTGCGACCCCAAGTTTGAGAAATGCTGGCTTAGATGATAGTGCAACAGGAATTGGTAGTTGCATTGTATTCGAAAAAGTCTAAGAATTTTATAATGCCAACTAGTAGCTGATTTGTTAAGTGCTTAGTAATATCGGTGCGCATTGGCTCCGTGGTAGAGTTTGAAAATGACGATACGGATTTGAATCCACGCTTTACTAAAAAGATTTCACCCTGTTTAAGAATGACATTTTCCCATTCAGAATAAAATTAATATGCAATAAACATTTTTACACCTCTTGAAAAATCTGATTCTGAGTTTGTGGTAGTTATTATTTTCTATGAGGATTTCGAGATGAGGATTTCTTCTCACAACATTAGTTAAATACAGGAAAGCTGAACTCTTAAAGTCAAGTAACTTATACAGTGGAAAGTGTTTTTATACATCGTAAGTAACTCAATAAAAGATATTTATCTGAGAGGAAAAAGAGAAAAATCCACTAAACAAATACATTTCTCGAACACCCACAGCTTATCAACAGATAACATTCTTTAAATTTCTACGCATATTAAATATAGATGTATAACGTGAGAGATTTGTGTCTAAGTTTCACAGTTTGTAGTAAGATAAGATGCTTAGCAAATCAATATACTTTCAAAATAAGCTATGACTTATCACTAGAGAGTGTACGTTTCTCCACGAGAGTTTTTAAAATCTCGTATACATATGTTAACAGTTGCTATGGCAACATCTATTAAAAAGTCTTGTCTGAATTCTATAAAACAGGTAAGGTTTATGATACTTTAATCAAGTAGAATGGGTTGAACTGGGTTCTGTTTTTGTCAGTTTAATCTGAACCAGTTTGCTCGACTGGACGATAGTTGTGCCCAATCTTCAAAGAGAAGAAATAATACTGTCTTAAAACCACAGACCAGTAATGAAAAAAAACCTGTTTCCTTGAAAGTTACCCATTTCCACCAGAAACAGTTTTATTTGGGCAGCAACTGAAATAATGAAAACATAATTCAGCTTGAAACATTAAGATTCGTATCATGCAAACTTTTGAAAATATCAAGAACGACAAACGAATTTCATAAAAAAAAATTGCGGAAACTGAAATTTACGATATTGTTATGTACATATTTGCCAGTTAAACTTTATTGTATTGTTTATGTATCTGCGTATTATTTGGGGTGGTATTGTATATATATATACAACTTAGTGCAGAATAATAACAGTCTGCAGTATTGGCAATGTTTTTACTCCAAGACTGACTTCAAGTCAAGCCATATATCAATAAAGCTGTTTATTGGTAAAGTAATTCGGAAGCTGTCATCAAATGCTTTTCAAACCCACTGTCAAACCCGAAAATATTTTGCAGATTATCCTAGCGACAAATATCCCTATCTCAAAATCATTTTCAAAATTCGTATGATAAATGCCATCCCATAAAATCGATTTGAATAACCCCAAACGTTGACAGAAAGTACTTTTGACCATACAATTACCTTTTCACTAGTCTATAAGTTAGAAATTAAAGAAGTGAGCGCAGATAGCACTTGTACAGCTTTGGACGAATATCTGACACAAAGAAACGTTGCTTTAATAAGAGCAGAAATCGGAGTATCTTTTTTTCTCGTAACGTATGTTGGAGTTCTTTGGAATATTCTTTTTGAAGAATTTCAAAACATTATACATTGATTCAATAATCTCACTTGTTAACATAGGGAATAACAACAAAAAGCTAACTTGTGTCCATATCAATAAACTTTTAACTCCAACTTTAACATTAGCATCGGTGTTTTTTGTCATCAACATCGCAAAAACACATATTCGACCAAGAACAGTTTACACTTTTGTATTTTATAGTTATAAGCTGAGAGTTTTAATAATAGGTCGACAAATAGCATCTAAAAGTTGAAACGAATGAACTCCTAGCGTGCAATATTTCGTGTTGTGGTTTTATAATTCTTTGCTGCTTTTAAGTATCTAGTCTTGTTTGTTTGTTGGAAGTTAAGCACAAAGCTACATAATGGGCTATCTGTGTTCTACCAACCACGGGTATCGAAACCCGGTTTCTAGCATTGGAAGTCCGCAAACATGCCGCTGTGCCACTGAGGGATATGTATTTAGTTTTGCGGTAGATCAGTGGTAAGATTTCAGACTTTCAAAGCTACAATCCTGGATTCAGTTTACCTTAGGACTTCATTTTCGTCCTTTTAAGCTATGAGATACAAACTTTCACATTAAAAACATATTTCAATTTCGTGTTTTGGTTTTGTTACAATAGTCTGATTTAACATGAAAAACGATAACAAAAGTAAGAAAAAATTTGAAAATACGGACTACATACACGGCTAATCTTCACGAAATAGATAAAGAATATTGGAATTCACATTATAAGTACTCTGTTTGAAAATAATAAAAACAATTGAAAGATGAAAACGCTCATCTATAACGACAATCGATTGAGGTTTAATGAGTCATTTGCACGCCATTTCATACTAATACCAGGTTGTTTCAGTCTTAAAAAAAATAGTCATTGCGTTGTTTCAATGAACACTTTTTCTCGGAAGCCATGCATGTTTAACGTCTCACGCGAGTTATAAGCTATAATTAATATTTCATCTTTTATAGCAACATGCATAGCAGTAACCTCTATCGAAATATTTAGCATCTACCTAGCCTTCCAGCCTTTCAACGCTGACCTTGAGGGCTTAATAAAACTAAAATTCGTGGTTTGATTCCTGCCGTATGCTCATTGAAGATAGCCGACTGTGCAGATTCGCGCTAGCGAACAAGCAAACGAATATATTTTACCTTGTGTTGCCATAGCTTGGGTATAATTATAAAGACATTTACATAACATTATAAAGTTTTTTTTGTTTGTTGTCAAGCGCAAATGTACATAATTGGCAATCTGTGTTGTTTTTGCCACGGGTATCGAAACCCGATTTAAAGGGTTCGAAGTCTTCAAACTTGTCGCTGAGCTACTGGGGGGGGGCAACATTACAACAAAGGCTAGTACATATAGAAAAACAGAAATACATGCATGATAAGTTTTAGACAGCTTGTGAGGTTTGGAAGCTAATGTTTTAGTAGGATCGGTTTTAACACCGAAAGTGTTAAGCTAAACTAATTTCAGGTTTATGCGTCAACGCAAGTATACTTCAAAAAAAAGTTTGGTTAACGTGCGTAAGGATTTTTACTTTGTCAGCGATAAATTTGGATCCATGAAATTTTCTTTAAAGCAACTTGTTCGTTCTGTAAAGATGTCACTCAACATTCATTTTGGAGAAGTTGATGTTACAGTTGTTCTATAAAAAGTTCGTGTGGAGGTTCTAGAAGCCTAACACACATATATACACTTGTTTTATGCTTATGAGTCATAACAATAGCATTAACACAATTAAAATAATATATTCATGCATATTTCAATATGGTTAACATAAAAAAATTATATAAAAGTAAAACATTTATTTTCAGTCTATGCTGATACTATGTCCTGGCATTTAGAAGTTTCGTCTGATGACATATTTAAAACTATATGACGGTTGTCTTTATTCGACAATAGTTTGTTTTTGAATTTCGCGCAAAGCTACACGAGGGCCATCTGCGCTAGCCGTTCATAATTTAGGGGTGAAAGACTCACCGCCAATTTTTGGACTACTCTTTTTACCAACGAATAGTTGGATTGACCACTACATTACAACGTCCCCACGGCTGAAAGGGCGAGCATGTTTGGTGGGACGGTGATTCGAGCCCGCGGCCTTCAGGATGCGAGTCGAGAGTATGTAAGTGACGTGACAAAAATACATTTACAGTAAACTTGGGTCGATTACTTTTTTGATTTTTTTATTACTATGCAACCCTGGGCGTAAAATAACGATATAAAAAAAACAACTAATCAATCATAATTTTTTTTTAGAAACTTACTTTGCTTCGAGTGCTTTTTTCTTATCTTTATTGCTAGACTGTCTGAGTGCAGGTTTGATATAATTACTTCGGTATTTGAACACAGCCAACACCATTGAAACAGGAAATCTTAAAACGCCAAAAGACACGTGATACACTTTGAAAAAGGTTAGATCAAGGTCGGTAACGACCAGATGTATTTTAAAGAGACTACAGGAATTTGTAATTAAATTTATATAAATTGAAATTCAGATATACAAAAGAATCCCATATATCTTTGACATTTGATGTGTCTGCTTTTTATCGTGTTTGTGTTACATTTTACTTGTCCCTTGAAGACAAATAGATGCAGAAAAGTGTCTTTTTGTTTTAATTTTGTAGAATGTTGAAGCTTTTAAAAACTGAAATCCCATAAAATATACGGCTGTAGAGTTTGTCACGGGAATGTCCTTACAGCAATGCACATTAAATTAGAATTAATTTGTGCACCTACTAAACCAAATCCTACTTGACATCTGACATCCTTTAAGTACCAACTTGAATGCTAGAAGTATCCGTACTATGTTACACATTTTGGTTCATTACGTATTTATTTTTCCTCTCGCCACTACTACATTATTTAAAATAGTCGAGAAAGGCACACAATAAATCATGTTGGTTAAATACGTCTACATGACGTGTTTGTTTGTTTGTTTTCGAATTTCGCGCAAAGCTACACGAGGGCTATCTGCGCTAGCCGTCCCTAATTTAGCA
>NW_013666005.1:74178-93072 GCF_000517525.1 Limulus polyphemus | reverse complement strand
GTATTTTATCGATAAATTTTCTGCAACTCTCTCTTTTCAGACAAAATTATTTTTTACAACATTATGGATGAAATGACTTAACTATGGAAACCTAAAACGTATCATATATATATATTTGATTTTATAATTCCCTTAGAATTATAAAATTAGTCCATGTCAGGTATTGTACAGTTTTGGCTTGTACTATATTTTAGAAAATGTCCCCTTGTGGGTCAGCGGTAACTTTTCGGACTTATAAGGTGAAAATCCAGGGGTCGATTAGCGGTAGTAGATAGAGTTTATATAGCCCATTGTTTAGGTTTGCGCAAAAGGTACAATCAAATAAACTTAATTTTGCGCTATGCATGAGCATAGCTTAAATATTGAGGTATGTAGTGTATTCCTCCCGTGTTGCCCCCCAGTGGCACAGCGGTATGTCTGCGGACTTAAAACGCTAGAAACCGAGTTTCGATACCCGTGGTGGGCAGAGCACAGATAGCCCATTCTGTAGCTTTGTGCTTAACTCCAAACAAACAATCCTCGCGTATTCTCAAACGTTAAAATTTTGTTACCATTTTTCTAAACTATTCAATTTTAAGAGACTGGAGAACAGAGTTGCTTGTTTAGTATTTAGAAAATGAATAACAAATGATTCATAATTGTGCCTATACTATAAGATAAATTAAATTTGGATCAAGTGATTTAACTTATTCAGTGATAAGCCTTATTTTATTTATAAAATGTCTTTGGAGACAATTTTTGTAATGTGTGTGTATGAGTATGAATAACTTAATTGGGCAGTGTCTTCCGTTTTATAGTGTTCAAAACACACTGAATCATGTGAGCTTGGCATGGACTGGTAATTAGGGTGCTCGACTCGCAATATTCGGGTCGAGCGTTCGAATTCCCGTAACCGAACATGCTTGCTCTTTCAGCTGTGGGGGCGTTATAATGTGATGGTCAATCCCACTCTTCGTTGGTAAAAGAGTAGCCCAAGAGTTGGTGGTGTTGATAAGCTGCCTTTAGTCTATCACTTCTAAATCATAGACGGCTAGCCCTAGAGTAGCTTTGCGCGAAATTCAACAAATAAACTAAATCATCTTTCTCTAAAGTCAAATTTGGAATCTTCACTAAATTTGAAAACTATAAGACAGTAGAATCAACTTAAACATATTAATAAGTATTACGTATTTATTCATTCTTAAACTGGGCCGAGCCCGATCTTGTGGTCAACGACCTGTGAAGCTGAGGTTCCAAGGTTCGTGTCCCGTTACTGCCAAAAACAAATAAACAAGAAAAAAAAACGCTATGTACTTTTGGTTGTGAGCACGTTATAAGAGTACGGTCAAATCCCACTATTCGAGCTGACAATAGTAGTCGGTTGTGATGTTGACTAGGAGCCTTCCCTCTTGTTTAGCACCTCTAAGTTAAGGACGACTAGCGCAGATAGATCTCAAGTAGATTTGCGCGAAATCCAACAAACTATGACACTTAAGCCAAAAATCATGACTTATTAAATTTGTACATACATATGTACATCGTACACTTTTTGGGGAGTGTAGCTCTCCACATGAATTAGGGAATAAAGAATTTCGTTCTAGGACATTATTCTATGAAAAAAAAATACACGTGTATTTGGTAGCTTAACAATATACACCAAAATTACTTTCATTATCAATTATTTTTGAAGCTTCTACTTATGGCAATATTTATACAAGTATCGTTTTAATTCGTTTAATGTATGTTATTAATGTGCTTGGTTTTAACTTGAGAACAGACTTGTATATTGACATGGTACCATCAAAGAACATGTACTTGATAGCTAAAATAAAATATTAGTAATTGTCGTTTTGACATGTTGAGCTACCCTAACATATTAAATTTCATGTTTAAGTAATAACAGTAAAAACGAGAAATATCCTTATAAATCTATTGTGGAAACTACATTATAGTAAAAAACTCTTAAAAATAAAAAATTTTTTATTTGAAGTATTGTTATAGTTATGGATTCCTTAAACATAGGAATAGATTTTTGAGTTTTATCAAAGTTTATAACGAACAATATCTCGCATAAAGCGGCCGATGATTATCGTTTCACACACTTTGCTTGTCTCTCTGTATGTGTCTATTTGTGTACATTCCAGATAACGTAATTTCCCTGTCAAAAGCGACATAACCTCCAACAAACGAGCTTGTCTCCTCTTTGCCAAAGTTGGGGAGCTGCTTTCTCTGGCAAAAAAACATTGAGTTTGTTCTATATTTATGTGTAATTAAACTCAATTACCGGTAAATTGTATTGAGGGTAAAGCTCGTTTTTCACGTGACGTAAAAATGTTATAAAAAATTATGAAACTGTTTATCATACAGAAATAAGTAATTCTATAAGTACTTTGAAAACTGAATGATTAACGTTCACAATTAAATTAAAACAATAGAGAAATTATTTAGCCTCAAGGCTTTATTTAATTTTCATCAAAAAAATTTGAATGAATCAAACTAAGATTTGATAATTGGTAAATAGTGGTTATTAGACAAATTTTATTGTTCGAAATAATCAATGAAACACGATTTAAGTTATAATGAAATAAGGTTGCCCAGCGGTTATGGAAACATTAACTTTGCTATACAGAGCTGGCAGTGTGAAAATACAATATATATCTCTCAAATAAAGACTAACAAACCTAATTAAAATTCTGACACGTTTATGAAGATGTCTTTTTTAAAACTGAACAAAACCCTTATCGTACGTGTTTTATTTTTTGCTCAGTCGTGGTTTCCAAAAGAAATAATCGTTTATCACCAAACAAACAAAAACAAAACAAAACAAAAAATTAAACGCTTAGAGCTTAGGTTATATTTCATCAAACTAATTAACTCAACTGATAACTAAAACCTAACTCCGTAAATAATGTAGCTAATTTGATATATTGGTCTACCTAAAACAAAAAGTATAATTCTATACCTATTCGTCAGTTATGTGGGAATATGTTTGTTCGCGAACTCCTCCAACAGCCTTTATAGATCAAACTTGACAGGAGGACCCGAGGTGGCCAAGAAAAAGTTCATTTCTATATGTCATAGCCCTACTACCAAAGGAATACTAAGGTGCTAAAACGGGGCCGAAAGGTCACCCAGGGATTATGGATCATGGGAGTAGGTTTTAGAGTCGCTGGACCTGAATCTGGCGTTGGACCAAACTTGGCACACGTGCTTAGATATCCTCCCCCGTAGGGTAGCTATAAAAGTTATTGGCGATAATGGAGAAGCTTGATCGGTACGTTGGGATCTTTGTGAATCATCAGAGTGCCTTTGAACCTCACATGGGGGGAGGGCAGATATTTTATCTAGTTATTATAATGCACTGAATGATTGGTTAATGGCCCTCATTGTTCTTGAAATTTTCGGTTGTAATTCCAATAACATCTCACGAGGTTCGTCCAGCTTAGAAGATTTGACCTAACTCCACATATTAAGCTAACAATACAGAATAATCCTCATAATTAATACAATATGTATAATGAATAAATAAAATTTGATAAAAAGAATTATATGATATATATTAAACATTTTAACCAATAATTTTAATTAAATTAATGTTAAAAGTGAGAAAGGAATATAACATTATCATTCTCCAGATGTTACACGATCCATTGCTGTTCCGTGCTACCAAAAATACTTAAGGACATAAAAAATGTAGCTTACGTTACAAAGAAAAATGTACTTTCATAAGTTAAAAAAATACATAATTTGTTTTCAACTTTTATCTCGAAAACATACATCAAAACACTCAGGTGGGCAAAAACACAGACTTGAAGTATTCCAAGATATTTTGTTGAATAACACTTTTCTCACGAAATTAATAATAGAAAAATTATATTTATATATTTGTCATAAAAAGTGATTTTGAACAAACACCATTTCCAATTATTGAATCTATAACAAATGCACAATTAACTGATCTGGGTTGTTACCAGGGTTTAGAGTGAACCGAAACGACGTTTGCATCCTGTCTATTCAGGTCACTGGTCCTCATTACCAGTGACAATCAGAAAGTAACCAATAAAAGATTACAGCAACGTTTTAATGCTGGCGTGGGAGTTTTTCGTTATACAGTAATATAAAAATGTGGATTAAATGCAAATATTTAGGGGTGCTTAACACTTGTGCCGAAAGCTATGCATTTATAAGTATTTTGCCACACATGGGGTGTTAATCATGATTATATATTACTTAATGGTTATCACTACTTTTATATTTAGGTTTGTGTTAAGACAATTTTAGTAAGATAGTGATTTAGTATTTGAAAGTGAGAGATTATGATACTGATGACATCAATTTAAAACGATTCACTGTGTAATTAATCTTCGTGACAGACAAATGTTATTAAATAATTTAATTAGTAAGGAGATCTGATAAGCTTGTATGCTACGTGTAAACTTATCACCAGTATTCAGTCATCACAATTATAGATATAACTTCTATTATACAATATATTTGTATTTCTCTATGATAATAAAAATAATAAAATAATTAATTATTTGAATTACTATATGGAAGTGTGGAATCTAGCTCTTCCAAGAGAAAATGCTTAGTGATTGGAAAACATATGAAATATGATGAATATACAATCTCGGAAACAAAATAATAAATAACGCCAGCAAAATAATAAGTGTTTTGACCATTCATATCGTTATATATATGAAGATTGAAATGTGTACTATATTTTATTTTGGAGTTTCATTTTATATTTGTAGTTCATATTTTACAAAAACCCATACACCACACATGCACAAATATACATACACAACTTACTGTCTCCTTACACGCTATAGAAATGAATGAGCCCTTTTTTTGCCTTTAGTTTGAAGACTTGCATCTTATAAAGAAGAATGTGTTAGTGCTTTTTTTAGTTTATCATTTAACCTTAAGTCAGGTAATCTAAAGTTTTTATAAATGTATATGACATATTCGAAATATACTAGAAAACACCTATTAATCGGTGCATAATTTCCAAATAAACGGATCATTTTGAGTGTTAAAAATTGAATGTTTTCCATGTAATGTTTCAAGCGAAACTTATGCAACTGCTGAGCGCGAAAAATGAGATATCAGCTTTACAGTCATCGAAATCTAATCAAGAACTTAAGTTTCTTCTTAAAGACTTTCCATTTAACCTTATGACGAATTAGCATTTTTTTTTTAGGAAGTTATCACGTTTCTACTATATATGATTTTTCTTGTATGCTTTGTCGTAGGTGGAATACTGGCATCGCATTTATGTCGCAAAAATTCAGCAGGAAATAAATCTTACTGTCAAAATGACAGAGAGGATGGTGTGGTTTTTAAGTGCGACGAACAATTAATGTTAACGCAATATTCTTGTTGTACAGTTTAGTCAATTAGAAAACTCCTTTGCATTAATAAATCTTTGGAAACTAAAACAAAATATAAGCAGATAAAAAATATAGTTGACGCATCTTTTCCGTCATTACTGCCTATTGGACCAGTCTCTTCCATTTACCGCTGCTTTTTTGTTTCTTCTGGAATCTTTTTGAATACTGAAGACGATTTTCAAAAGATCAAAACGAATAAACAGCAACAAACTGGAAACGCTGAAAGAATAAATAACGGGATAGCGTAGTCCTTTTTCTTCATGAAAGAATTATTCTGGAAGTAAAAATTTAGTTTTAGGTAAAACGTTTCAAAATAGCTTTCATACATTTGGTTCAATTTTCGCACCAACATTACGTCATGTATCTGTAGATTTTAGTCATGAGGTAAATTTCGAAAATCTCATCTTTAATATACTTTTCTGTTACACGTATACACACATATATATATATATATATGTCAATGTTTTGATTTAATAGCCATATAATAACCATAATTTTATATATTGTGATATTCATAAGAAAGAAAATTACTTTCAAAAATTTTTACAAACATGTAAATCATTTTTTTTCATATTGGATTTCACAAACTTAGTTTCACGAAATGTAGGCCCGGCATGGCCAGGTGGTTATGGCGCTCGACTCGCAATCTGTGGGTCGCGGATTTGAATCCCCATGACACCAGGCCGTGGGGGCGTTATAATGTGACGGTCAATCCTACTATTCGTCGGTAAAAGAGTAGCCCAAAAGTTGGCGGTGGGTGGTGATGACTAGCTGCCTTCCCTCTAGTCTTACACTGCTAAATTAGGGACTGCTAGCGCAGAAGCCCTCGTGTAGCTTTGCGCGAAATCCATAACAAACAAACACGAAATGTACAAATTTAACTATACAGATATGCAGGTTTCCTTAGAAATATTCTTTAAGGACTTTATCGTCGTAAGTCCGGAAACTTACCATTGATCCATTGGGGTGAGAGGGGGCACAATGTTTTTAAATAAAACAAGATATTAAAACTACTCCATTTTTAAGGGCATACAGTTTCTAAAACTACGCCTTTAAACTGAGTGGGGCTGAGCGTGGTAAGTGGTTAGGGTGTCGGGTTGTGGATCCGACGTTTCGCTCTCCGCGCCTTCTTGCCGCAGAACAAAAATCGAGCTTCGCACTTTGGGGCCGTGACTGCATATTACTAGTAACGGTAAAATCCCACTATTATATTAGAGTATCCCACAAGTTGGCGGTAGGTGGTGCTCAGTAGCTGCCTTCCCTCTAATGTATCACTTCAAAATTAGAGATGGCTAGCGCAGGTATCCTCGAGTAGTTTTGCATGAAATTCAACAAACAAACAAACAGAATAAGACTCCTAAGACTCGGCTAGCTATAATAATAAAAAAAGAGCCTGTCTGTGTATATGTTTGTGTGTGACCACCATAGCTCCAAATCGAAAGAACCTAGAGACATGAAACTTTGCACGTATACTAAGGAGATTTTGAGGGTGTGCATCTTGGTATCATTTTTTAGATATTTTTTTACAATAATAAAAGAGCCTGTCTGTGTGTGTAGAGAATTCGGAGAATGAAAAGAAAAAAAAACACAGGAAGAAAAAACAAAAACAAATCCGATAAGTTAAATTAAAACTATTTGCTTTTAAGAAGAGTTGAATTGAATTAAGTTCGGGAAATGGCAACAGACAAATCAATTAAAGAATTGGCGCATTAAATTAACTATAGAAGTAATTAAGATAATGGAGACGCTTGACTGGTACATTGATGCCTCTGTGAATCATAAGGGGACCTTAGAATCCCGAAGCGGAGCGTTGGTATTTTATGCTAGTGAGGAATAAAATACTTTAAAATACTATAACACTCGTAAGAAATTGTTTGTTTTTTTAATTTCGCGCAAAGCTACACGAGAACTGTCTGCGCTAGCCGTCACTAATTTAGCAGTGTAAGACTAGAGGGAAGGCAGCTAGTCATCACCACCCACCGCCAACTCTTGTGCTACTCTTTTACAACGAATAGTGGGATTGACCGTCACATTATAACGCCCCCACGACTAAAAGGGCGAGCATGTTTGGTGTGACGGGGATTCGAACCCGCGACCCTCAGATTACGAGTCGAGCGCCCTAACCACCTGGCCATGCCGGGCCCATCGTAAGAAATAATTAATATAAAGGCATAACAACAATTACAAAGTATTTCGTTTAAAAAGGACACAAGACTGCAGTTTTATTAATTTTATTCTAAGAAATTTCAACTCTGCAAAATATGACCAAATTGTCGCAAAACACATACCTCCACCCACGTTTAGTCCACACACGCCTTTTCGTACATGGTAACCGCGAAAAGTTGCTTGAATTTTTGTCGCTGCTTTCAACAGGTTTGGATCACTTAAATCCATTTCATTAATCTGAACAAAATAAGTTTATTTGTTTTTTTCTCACTGAAATGAAATATTCAAAGTGACAGTGTAACACTTACAATGGTAATAAAAAAAACTAGGAAAACAACATCACATCGTTATTTTATTTCTATGTAATTTAATAAGAAATTCTAAATTGTTGGAAGTTAAAAAGGTGTATCTAATTTTAGAACAACTGGTTATACAAGTTTTTCTGTAAGTATAATGTATTTTACGTACTTAAATAAACAGGAAGATTTGTTTTTGACGATATAAATTATCTATTTACGATACTAAAGGCAAATTAATTTCATGTACATATACTTTCAGAGAACAACGTCGTATAAATGTTTTAATTTCCAACGGAAACTACACTATTTCTCATTAGCTCTTCTATAGTGTGTTAGCATTAGTTTTTAATGACATTCACACCAATGCTATGCTTTCATAGCAATAAATGTATTGTTACATATCGCATACAAATTAAACGAGAAATATACAATTGATTAGAAAGAGGGTTACCTTGTAGCTTATTAACAGTTATTTATTGTCCAAAGAATGTATTTTGTACATACTGATTGTTCTTGAGTCCATCCTGGTACTTTGTTGCCCTTTTCATGTGTCTTCAAGTATTTTCTAGCTTTGAAACCACGAAACGATGCTTGGATTTTAGTTACAGCCTTAGTGAGGTCCGTGTCATTTGAGTCGATTTCAAATATTTCTTCTTTAACGTGCTAAAATGGAGCACAAGATATTATGGAGTTCGAAAGCTGTAAATATTCATTATAAATCTCACACGTACGATTTCAGATAAGACGGCTAAGGGATACTATCACACAATGTACCTTTTAATAAATTACTACTGTAACATCCAACTGTTCTGAAGCAGAACTAGGATTTAATAAGAATCAAATACGATTACACACTAGTGTTTGTACAGCACTGAGAAGATTACAAACTAGTGTTTGTACAGCACTGAGAAGATTACAAACTAGTGTTTTTACAGCACTGAGGCGTGAACACTGTTCAAAATTAACTAAGAAATCTTGCCTTAGATAAACAAACTACTTTATTTGTGCTGAAGGTAATAATTCGCAATATGTTTCTAAACATAGATGTATTGGCAAAATTTACCTTAAGGATAGAGACCCTGATAGAGCCTTCATTTCCAATATAACTCCATGCAAAGTTGGAAGTAAGTTTTCTATGAATTCTGATAAAAGAGAAGGATACGACTAAGATTGTATCAAAATTCCCATAGAGAGTAAAAAACCTATAGCTGAGGACTCGTATCTTTTACTATAGGATACACATAGGACAAATACAAAAAAATACAAAATCTCCCTCAATATGTTATACATCATGTTTCATATTTGTAAACTGTTTAAGCTAATTTATTATTACTAGCAAAAAACGTCGCCCTATGGGCAGCTGTCTGCGCTAGTAATTACTAATCGTAGTATTCAAATTTCATTGAAAATTTTTTAGAAAAAGTGAACGTTTTTTTAAAAATGTGTTTTTTTTTCTGGGAAGTACTGCACGGGAAAAGTGTTCGGATTGTGCTCTTTAGTCATACGCAACTCATTGCATCAAAATGATTCCATGTACAGAGTTCAAAATTTTCATAAATTGTACTGATATAAACTGTAATGTTTGCATGTTAGAAATGTTACTGTTAGTTGAGAAAGATAACAGTTTAAGAACTCCGGTTTTTCAGTACTGCATTTAAAAATTACATCAATATAAATATAATGAAACCCTCACGCACAGTCCTAGTGAAAGTCGTGTTCTTGTTGTGAGGAGAGTACTTTTATTTAAAACTATTATAAAGAAATGGTTGTTGCACATACCACAGTTATTTTTCTAATTGTCTGAATCTTGAATACCCAGTGTGAAATTTTTTATGGATTTTTGTTTGTGGTGCCATTCAATAGATGGCGCAGAAGTTTTGGTTACATACATAAATACTGACATACACGCTACATCCATTGTTGAAAGATCTTGTTGTTGTTACTAATGAAAGTTAACAACACATTGATTTTAAAAACTCACAATTTTTTTAAAAACAACTATTATTTTATACACAATTTTATAAAAATGAGATTGTTTCCAGTCTCCAAATTACTAAAATACAATAACTTACTGTACAGGATAAAAAGTGGTCAAAAACCCCGATGAAACTGGAAAACCTGATGGTGACATAATCTCGTCGAAACGTTGTACATTTGTAATAAAGTTTCTTTCGCTTCCCATTCAAGCTGTCCCAACTCTTTATTTTCTAAAATGTGAGTCCCTCGTCATCAGATCTACAGGTTTTATTTAAGCTTTTGGCGTGCGATAATAATCTCTACAGCGATTTCTGTCGATACGATTTTAGGTGGCATTAAATTTAATGAAAATTACTACAGAAAATCACATGAAAAGGAATAATAAAATATGTTACACGTCCTGATAAAATGTATATAAAAAGCTAGTACAGAAAGTGTTTTGCAGCTAATTTGTATAAATAGTTATATGACTCATTATAAGCAATGCCTGTGCAAAACACATTCCCCATAAACACAGTAAATACTATTCGTTTCGCTCATTTGTATAAATAGTTATATGACTCATTATAAGCAATGCCTATGCAAAACACATTCCCCATAAACACAGTAAATACTATTCGTTTCGCTCATTTGTATAAATAGTTATATGACTCATTATAAGCAATGCCTATGCAAAACACATTCCCCATAAACACAGTAAATACTATTCGTTTCGCACAAGCCACCGACACTATGAAGCAGGAAATTTCGGATCAAATCACAGTTCTGAAAGTTGAAGTAGAAGACGATTAAATTATATACCTTGGGTTTTGTTTAGAGGAAGTACATTCAAAACATTTGAGTTCATGTGATACATTCTCTTCTTCTGACTGTACTACACTTACAGGTTTAGTTTCTTCTGTCTTCATTGTTTTCAGTTCTTTTCTTACTTTGTATCCACGGAATGATGCCTGGATTTTAGATGCAGCACGTGCTTCTTCAGGCGAAATTTTGCTTTCTGTTGTCAAAATAAACAGACTGCGTCAAAAAAAATGTGTCAAATAAAACTGATATGTTGTGTTATAACGACTTTCCGGTTATTTAAAAATGTTTACACACTTTTAAACATACGTTCTTCAAACGGGATATAAGTTTCATCCTAGTGTGAGCAAATCAAATATTTTTCTTTTGGATAAGGTGCTTCTTAGCCAAAATGGAGTTTATGCACAAAGGATAAATTATTTGGTTTAAATTACTCCTTGTGAAAACAAAAACGAAAAAAAAACACAAAAAAACATTAACATATTCCGGAATACTAAGTATCCGTAGAAGGCTTAAATAAAAAATAATACTTATTGTTGCAAACATGGTACTAAAAGCATGTCAAGACTTTTCTATAAGACATTATTACAGGTTATACCCTGTGCAAGAGAGAAATTTTATTGTCAACTTAGTTTTTGACATGATAATCACCATTCTTTCCTACAGTTAGAATTTTAAACATATTTTTACTAAACGATGAATAATGCAACATTGTTAATTGTAAAACAAAATTACATCATGAGAACTGCAATTTTGCTTATTACATGTAATTTACGTTCTACTTATTAAAGACATTAGTGGTACGATATAGACGCCATTGGTACAATAATGTGCTTGAGTGGTCTGTAAGAGGTTCCACTCGTGACATTAGTGGTACCATATAAACGCCATTGGTACAATAATGTGCTTGAGTGGTCTGTAAGAGGTTCCACTCGTGACATTAGTGGTACCATATAGACGCCATTGGTACAATAATGTGCTTGAGTGGTCTGTAAGAGGTTCCACTCGTGTCGAACTTTGTGCTTGTGGGCTACATGGTTAGAAAAACTTGATAATTCTTTTTTGGGTTGATAGACATCAAACCCTTTTATATCTTACAAGAAGCTGCTGATAATTAGAAAGTAAGAATCACTCAGTAAAAAATTAATGTTTCTATATTTAGTTTTTTTTTGATCCAAGATAAATTAAGAGCGTGAAAATACGTGACTCGTAAAAACTAGTACGACAATTTGTCGTTAAATCAGCAGAATCATGAAGCACGAAGACTTTTATAGATAAAACACTACAGTCCCCCGGGGGGGGGGCAGCGGTAAGTCTTCTAATTTACAACGCTAAAGTCAGGGGTTCTATTCCCTTCGGTGGACACAGTAGATAACCGAATGTGGCTTTGTTATGACAAAACACACACTGATTCACTCGAATCAAATTGCACATAATTTAATTGCTGAAGAAAACTGATTTATTACGACTATAAACTTGGCATAATGCTTTGTGTGCTTGTACTGGGAATCCGACGACTCATGGTTCACGATCCGTTTCTTCAAAAACGTGCTCGTAGTTTGGACTTTAGGTAAGCTATAAGAATGAAAAATTCCACTATTTGATCAGGCAAGAGAAGTCCAAGTGTTGGCGGTGGGCACTGATGATTGCTGTCTTCTCTAAAAGATAGCCCTTTGCGCGAAATTCTGAAAAACAAAAACATACATACACTTTCAAGCGAGTTGTGTTTTATTAATATATATATATATCATGACTAATGAAATCCAATACAGTCCCCTAGTGGTTCAGCACTAAGTTTGAAGGTTTATAACCGAATTCAATCCCCCGAGGTGGGCATAGTGCAGATAGGCCATTATGTAACTATGCGTTTAACAACAAATAAACAATATGAACACTCTCTTTAGTTCTTAACAATTCCCTCGTTTCAATACATTTTAGAACTCATGCTAGACGTTAATAATCCAACTAAACATGGTTTTATCATTACTTTGTTAATGAAAATATAACATTTATATAACTTGAAGATACTTCGATAGTTGATGTTTGAGCACTCATTTCAGCTGTGAGTAAAATTTGAAAAATATTTTAAGAGTGTAGCGAAACCTCATACACCTTTACTGAATTAAATTGAAATTTTTAGCAAATATGATTCAGGTATAGCCGTCCCTAATTTATAAAAAATGGTTTGTTTGGAATTAAGCACAAAGCTACACAATGGGCTATCTGTGCTCTGCCCACCACGGGTATCGAAACCCGGCTCCTAGCGTTCTTAGTCCGCAGACATACCGCTGTGCCACTGGGGGGACGTATAAAAGATGGAAGACAGTCAACTAGAAGCGAATTACACAACGTCTCAAACCTTAGATCTATCGCTCAGCAGTTCAACATGTTATCCAACACGCCACTTTCGGTCAACATAAAAATTAATTATGGTATCAAGTTTTACTTACTGGAGAATAAGATAAAACTGTTGATTTTTATAGCAGATTCTATCCCAACGCTTTGAACACAATCAACAAAGCACATATAAACTCAGTACTGAAAATTTATCTTTTTTTAGTTCAATTTTAATTAAAAGAAGTTTTAACTTATAAATGAGGTAGAACCGGTTATTGCTTAAGGCCAGACAGAAAAGGCGCTTGGGGTAATCAAATTGCACTTGTCTGTGGAGGTCTCAAATTTGTTAGATTAAAAAAGTTTGACTACATAAGAGTTGAAAAATAGTTTACTTTTTTCGTATATATTATGCGATTTGAATTCTCAGGTGTTTGTACATACTACAAATCCTTATTCATACCAATAATTTTTAAAAATGCCTTAGGGTTCAAAACTTACACGTGGCCATATGTATTAATAAACATTGGTTTGATTTGTTATCAATTTCGTGCAAAGCTACACGAGGGCTATCTGCGCTAGCCGTCGCTAATTTAGCAGTATAAGACTAAAGGGAAGGCAGCTGGTCATCAACACCCACCGCCAACTCTTGGGCAACTTTTTTAATAACGAATAGTGGGATTGACCGTCACATTATAACGCCCCCACGGCTGAAAGGGCGAGCATGTTTGGTGTGACGGGGGTTCGAACCCTCGACCGGCAGATTGCGAGTAGAGCGCCCTAACCACCTGGCCATTAATAAACATATTTGTAACATCATTATTATGAGTCACTTTACTCTATATCGTTCACCAGATACGTATATTTTGTACATAATATTATATTTAAAGTTTTGAATGCATCATTGTAAAAAAGAAAGTTCACCTCATGTTTGACCGTAATTACTAAATAGCTTCCATATATCTATTTCATTCAAATTGAGATTTTTCATTCCATCAAGATATGTGCATATACTGTTTATTCAAATGGCTCATAGAATTGCTGTGAAATATCCTGCAAATGGTGAGATAAGTTAAATCAAAATATGAATAACTAGAAATATATGAAACCAATGCTATTCTCTTCAGTTTAAAAATTCTTAATGCGACTGCTCGTTAAACATGCACGAAACAAGTCGAGTTAGTGACAAATAACGCCGTAAATGTTTTAGTGAGAGAGAGATATCTTCAAAAATAGGACCCACACAGATGCAGGGGTATCTTCTTATCAGATTTAACTGCTAAGTCAACCCTCACGCGTGGAAGAAAGAATAAAAAAGAATATGTAACAGATAGGGGTGCTCAACCCTAAAACGTCCCACGTATAAAATTACAGTTCTCCGTCTGCAGGAAGTTGTCGGAATGTAATTGCCCCAAATGAAACAGTTATAAAGATAGGAAAAAAAAAGACACAAACAGATCACTAAGGATGGAAACTAAAACTTATTTACAATAAAGTTTAAATCCACACTAACGGAACAATAACAAATTTATATGAAAACTAGTATCGACATTTGGTATTATTCCGTTAAATTGGATTTAAAATTTATTGTAAATTACTTTACACGGTATTGCGTATTTGACTATTTTTTAAAACTTATTTCTTGAAGCTGTCATTCCAACCCCTGTATGAAGAGTACAATAAAATCTAAGATGTCTTTATTCAAATCTATTAATATTAAACGAGTGAAAATGTAGTTTGTTGAATGAGTTTATTGCTACTTTTCGTTTTGTAATTGGGGAGGTAATCCTATTTTTCGTTCTTTAATAATGGTACTTTTCGATTTTTGTCTTGTTGTTTGAAGAGTTGTTTTAAAATGTCATCCAAGGCAAAGAAATGTTTTTGTGATTTCTTCCTTTTATATGTTAAAAATAACACAAGTGCCATGTAATTTTTGTAAATAAATAACTACAAACTAGCGATCACATATATTTCATTATACGTATATATACGTTTTAGCCGCGGCATAACGGCTCATAGAATGCCTCTGTACAAGTATAAACTTTCAGATCTGTCAACTCTTGACCGATTTGAGATCTAATTACAGTTTTCGACTCAGGAGGTCAAACCCTTTCGATTGTGGGTTGGCTGATATATATCCTGATGAGTAATAAAACCGCACAAAAATATAGCTAATAAAAAGAGAAAATAGATCTCGTAAGTTAATTTACTCTAATCCTGCCTAAAAGAATTTCAAGTGCCGCGGCTATTGAGGATTCCCTCTTGTTTGTGAAGACAATGTAGAATCCAAACGAATTTGAACATCATTAATATTTTACATGACCGTCTAAAAGGAATAGTGCACGAAGAGTCTTCATTCAATACGAAGTATATCTGGCGAATCATTAGTTCATGAAAATAAGCAAAAAAGTTAGTTTTTATATATAGACTGACAGAACTGTATAAAATATAAAGTATTTTGATCTCTCACCAAATAAAAATATTTTCAAATAACACAAGCTGGTTACTGTATACTGAAGGCTTCCTTAGGAAGATGTTATTCAAATCACTTCTAGTTACTGTATACTGAAGGCTTCCTTAGGAAGAAGTTATTCAAATCACTTCTAGTTACTGTATACTGAAGGCTTCCTTAGGAAGAAGTTCTTCAAATCACTCCTGGTTACAGTATACTGAAAGCTTCCTTAGGAAGAAGTTCTTTAAATCACTCCTGATTACTGTATACTGAAGGTTTTCTTAGGAATAAGTTCTTCAAATCACTCCTGGTTACTGTATACTGAAGGCTTCCTAAGGAAGAAGTTCTTTAAATCACTTCTAGTTACTGTATACTGAAGGCTTCCTAAGGAAGAAGTTCTTAAATCACTTCTAGTTACTGTATACTGAAGGCTTCCTTAGGAAGAAGTTATTCAAATCACTTCTAGTTACTGTATACTGAAGGCTTCCTTAGGAAGAAGTTATTCAAATCACTCCTGGTTACAGTATACTGAAAGCTTCCTTAGGAAGAAGTTCTTTAAATCACTCCTGGTTACTGTGTACTGAAGGTTAGACACTTGTATACTTTTAAGCAGGGATATTAAAAATCATTGACGCTGCTCTTCATTTTTTTACATAAACAACGTCAGTTATCACAAATAACAATAAAAACGATAACCGCAATAAAATATGGATGTTTTTTCCATGCTATGTCCAAGTTGAAAAAAACCCGGAAATACTGCAGGGGCCCCACGTGGTAAATCCTTCTTGATTAACGTATTGAAGAAACGACTAATAGGTTTATGCACGCTTGGAATTACTAATACATTAACTGTATTCTGTACGTCCTTAAAAAGGCTTCGCATTTATAAATGTCTCCGGAATTACTGTATATATAAGGCGATTGGAACATTTATGACAAATGTATTACATGCAATGGATATCTTTTAAATTTTGTTTAAACAAAATAAAAATGAATAAACATAAACATCTATCAGATTATTTGTATTCTACTCTTTAGCACTGACTATCGATAAATCTGATAGAGCTTTAGCACATTTTCTTACTCGTATATGGTCTTAGACACTATATATATTTTTTGGTCCACAAATTAATTCGCTAATTGTAGAATTTTCTGATAAAAATATATATTGTCACTTCCTGATGACGAAGAATGTATGTGTTTTTGTTGTATTTGAGTTATTCGCTATTTATGAATTATTTTTAGCTTATTTGTATTCCTTATATGTTAAGTCACACGTAATCTATATAAATATAATAGTACTGTATGTTGTATGTCTGTCCATGTAACTGTATCGCAGTATGTGGATGGATCTTCATCAAAATTGATATGGATGTTCACTAGGTCCACGGAGAGATACATACAAATTTTTAGTTTTACATTTTGCGTTTGGCGGTTTTTATTGGTGTTTTTGCGTTTTTTACCACTATCTCACCACCTCTGAATGGATTTTGACCAAATTTGGTATGGAGGTTCACTGGGTTCATGGGGAGAAACATGCAAATTTGCGGTTTTGCATTTTGTGTTTTACATTTTTTACAACTATATATAAGGGAAGTAACTTTTCATGTACCAAGATTACCTTTCATTAATCATTAATTTACATAACTTCGGTCCAGGGGACGAGTACGCCAACTAGTATTGAATATACTTTCATTGTTAAAGGTGTTTGGTAAGACTATCAATTTTCATCCATAATTAAATTAATCTAGCTGTTCGATTATATTAAGTAGACATATGATACGCATAAGTAAAATATATATAATATAAAGAAAAATGGAGATAACGTCGCTACGAATTTGTTCGTGTTATTTGTTCTGTGATATTATTTGGTTAGTTATACAAAATCCTTCTTTTCATTAGTCTCATTGAACATTAACTGTTCTTTTACGTTGTAAGAAGTAAACTTACTAGTATGATTGGTACTCAATATAAATAAAAGTCATTGGTTGCGACTCTTTGCTGCAAAAAAGTCACTCTATACTTTGGGGCCATTGGTGCGCTATAAGAGTAATGGTGAAATTCCACTGTTCGGTTGGATAAAAGTAATAAAAAGATCTAGCGATACGTGTTGTTTACTAGTTGCGATCCCTCTAATATATTAGTTCCTATAAGCGTGCCGGATTGTGAAGGTGACGTTCCGTGGTTCGAATCCCGTTGCCACAAAAATAAAAATTGCGCCCTGCACTTTGAGGCCGTGGGGACGTTATAAGAGCGACGGTAAAATCTCAGTATTCGATCTGACAAAAGTAGCCCAAGAGCTGGCAGTGGGTGGTGTTCAAAATCAGGGACGGCTAAAGCAGGTAACCTTCGTGTTGCTTTCTGCGAAATCTAACAGAAAAACAACATGCACAAGTACATTTTGTATAACTTTGCGCGAAAGTACGAAACAAATAAAAATCAAGTTATTGCTACGGATGTTTATTGTATGCTTATAATGTATCGAACAACCATAGATTTGAATATATCAAAGCAGAACGGGATACGAAATAATGAAAGATTTTACCACACTTGCACGTCTGTAAATGAAGGTTGATGGGCTGAGTTCTTGCCTGTTCGACATGAAACAAACTAATATCACTCTGCTTACTATTCGTTGGATTCCATGAGGTTCAGGGATAAGATTTAGGGCTTATAACGCTAAAATTCCTTATTCTATTCTTACGGTGGAAATATTATAAATAATCAGTAGTGTAGCTTCGCACTAAAGCAAATAATCAGAGTATTTATATATATGTAATATATATGTGTGTGTGTGTGTTGAAAGGCTACTATTTGGGGAAATAAAACGGTATCAAAACCCCATAGAAATCAAAGTATTTGTTGGCAATTGTTAGTTTTTGGAAAACCACGCAAAAAAAAAGTGGAAGTGTATTTAAGTATAAAGCGTTGTTAATAAGAACCTGTCAAAGTATACCTAATAACAAAAGAGGTACATAACGTCTTAATACAGTATAGAATACAAAAACTCCTGAACGTAATGCGAATTGATGTTATCAGCCCCTGACATAATATGACGTATCATCTAAACGATTACGATCACTTCAGTGATATTTCACACACCCCAAAATAATAAAAATATATTCTTGTTGAAGCTTAGTTAAACCAGTAATAATGTGATCACGTGTGAGTGCCGCGCCTGGGAAAAAACAACAACTCTTAATGAGCTTTCTTTAAAGATACTTACAGTGTCGTAATAATCAGTTTGCGCATATCTAATAGGGGAGTATCCTTTATACTTACAATGTCGTAATAATCAGTTCACGCAGATCTAATAGGGGAGTATTCTTTGTTTGCTAGTCACTTCTTACCAGCAGTTGTTTTCACGGGAAACATACGTAGAGCTTATAAAAATGATTTTCTTGGAGAATCGATGAATGTGCTTATATGTGAAGTAGAACTAGATGATGTGATTTAGTGATGCTACGGTAAAAAATGAAAACGGATAAAGAGT
>NW_013666005.1:63505-73203 GCF_000517525.1 Limulus polyphemus | reverse complement strand
ATCAAGCAGGATGTTAGTATACAAGGACGTCATCAAGCAGGATGTTAGTATACAAGGACGTCATCAAGCGGGATGTTAGTATACAAGGACGTCATCAAGCGGGATGTTAGTATACAAGGACGTCATCAAGCGGGATGTTAGTATACAAGGACCTCATCAAGCGGGATGTTGTGAATAAGGACTTCATCAAGCGGGATGTTAATGTTTAAGGACTCAATATCAAAACTGGTGATATATACAGATTGATCAAATGTCATGGATTTGACGAAATTAGAGACATCAAAGGAATCTTTGACGGTAAAGTCATCCTTTGTAAATGGATGAAACAAATTCCTTAAAAAACTATTTACAACTGAGTGTTACTATGTTAGATACAATGGGTCTAATCGGTACACCTGCTTTATGTAGTTGAGGCAGACCGTATACAATACCACTATGTCAGATACAATGGGTCTAATATGGTTGTATACTTGATCATAAATGACATTTTCTTTCACTAGTTTTAATAGGAGTCTTTGAAGTTTATTTTCTCTCGGGGGTAGGGGGATCTTTATCTAACACTTTAAACTTATGGCGTATACTTTATTAAGGTAGTCTTGTTTATTGAGAATGACAACTCCATTCTCTTTATCCAGGATATGATATGATAAAAATATCTTAATATCACATAAGTGTAACACATAAATGTTGAAATGTATGTGACATATTCAGAAGACTTATCAACGTTGATGTGAGATCTTCGAGAGCGTATAAAAAATTACTTTTCAACCTCAGCTTAATTACTCATTTTTTTATGTAACACAAATTTAAATTCCAAAAAAACCAATAAGCATAGAAAACAATGTTTATAATAGTATTGTAATATTAAATCTGCAAATTGAAGTAATTTGCTAAATTTCTTGTATGATATAGAGAGATTCCTTAGCAATTTTAATAAATTGTAAATACTCTATGTCAAGTCGAAAACCAATAATAGAACAAAAGCTGTATGGATTGGAAGTATGGCCAGTTTATTTCTAAAGCTTTCTTCTGAACAAGGTAGTTCCACACTATATTTTATATATATAGTTTTTTTCTACAAAAATTAAAAAGAAAGAATATCTAAATTTGAGATTATATGGTAGAGTAATATGTCTATTTCATGCCATATAAATGTAAAAATTAATTTTACCAAAATTAATCATTTTTTTTTTGTAATGAAATACTAAACATTTGTTTAAAAGTATGAATAACAGTGTTGAATGATTTTATTATGTAGGTGTGTTTTCAGTAACCAAAATTGACCATTATTATTATCTAGTCTGTTTGAAAATAATGTTTATTTATTGTTAAAATTGGAAAAAAACTTGAACGAGTTACAATATGTTCAAATGAAACCAACCTCAGCATCATACCAGTGATTAGTATTTTATTTTTTTATCATTTAAATTGGAGCTTTGCTAGAGAATTCTGAAATAGACAATCAAGTTATGTATGTATGTATCATAACATACCATCACATGTAGTAAAAATTATCCAAAACATTTCAGATTTATATACGTACAAGCAATACTACAATAGTTAAAATAACCAAAATATTCATAATAACACTGACACACGCGCACACACACACGTATATAAATATAATAGCTATAAACGCGCGAGAAAATGAGTAGACAAATTTAGTTGAAAGCTATGATTAACAACATTAATTAAGAAATAGCAACAACTGATGGCGAATAACTATATAATTATTTAGAAAAACGTATAATAACAGAAAAATCAATGACTTATAACACGCTATTCCCGAAAAATGATATGGTCACTCATTCAATTTTCTTACAATTTTATAAGATAAAAAAATTTCCCCAAAGGAAATCAATAAATGTATTTTGACAGCTACGTAGAATATGTAACTTATAAAACTTTCAGTAACCTTAAAAAAGTCCAGAATGATTAAAACATTGATAGAAAATAAGCACTTTTACTGCTTTTTTTGGGATTGTATAGATTCTTGTTTATATATTTGTCATTGATCTCAGGAGTCAACTGAGAGTATATTAAACGTCAATATATAAAGTGGAACGTTTTGGTAAAAGCAGAAAATATCTTAGTCAAAAATTATGCATTTTTAAAACTGTTATGTATATATGAGAATTCCAATATAAACTGCTGGAAAAACATATACTTATATATTTATATTCATGTTTTTCAGTAACTTTAATGTAATATAATTGAGACAGGATTCGTTGTTTTATTTTTCGTATAAGAGGTTTTACTTAGATATGAAATTAATTATTACCTCCAAGCCGTTCTGATAACACAGATAAATTATAAGTTAATTTAGGCTCAAGTGTAAAAACATTTATAATTGAAGTGAAAAGAGAAGTACTATCAGCACATATAATTACTCTAGTATAAATGCCAGTCAAAAATGACGGGAAACCAAAGTCTACCAAATTTGAATCCTTCAATATGCATATGCAATTTAGCCGCCCGTAAACGGACATAAGAAAAATGTTTGTTTGTTTTTGAATTTCGCGTAAAGCTAGACGAGGGCTATCTGCGCTACCGTCCCTAATTTAGTAGTGAAGGACTAGAGGGAAGGCAGCTAGTCATCACCACCCACGTCAACTCTTGGACTACTCTTTTACCAACGAATGGTGGGATTGACCGTCACATTATAACTTCCCCAGGACTGCATGTTTGATATGACGGGGATTCGAATCCGCGACCCTCAAATTCCGAGTCAAGCGCCCTAACCACCTGGCCATGCTAAAGAAAAATAAAGGGCCTTCTGACTTCGGGAAACCAAACCCTATCATGAGCAATATGTACTTTACCCAAAGAGTGTCTCTCTTCCCAACATCGATCCTCATCCCAGCATTCATTGATAACATTTTATTTTCTAATCACATCAATTGCATTACTGCAATAGTTCTCTTAAAACCACATGTCTTGTAAATACTCGACCATCGTTCAAAACCTTCTCTTCATAACAAACGGCAAATTAATTTCACTCGGTAATAAATAAATTCTTGGTGTAAAAACTCCCTACTTGACAGGCTTTTATATAGCAGTAAAAGTACTGAAATTTAGGAGCTATTTATTCCTGTGTTAGCGATTGAATTCAACTAAAACGGGAACGGGTAATGAAAAGAGAAAGTATTATAGGAGAAAAAGTGGAAGTGGGTTCGTGTAACTCACGAAATTCGGAGAAATCCAGCTTGATCGACTGACTGACCAACAGACACTTTGTTTTTATGATTTTGATGAGTTACAAGAGATTAAAGGTATACATGTCTTACCATTAACTCCTATTAAAAACAAAGCTAGAAGTAGATCGAGTCGTGGGTTGAACTGGGGTTCAGAGAAATTAATTTTGATACAGATATTGAAGTAAAATACATTTTGCTAACGATTTTTTAAAAATATTTTTAGACATAAATGAGAAAAATATAATATAGAATGAATGTATGCAAGAGTTTTTATACGTAAATGTGAAGCAAAAATAATTTTATTTCAATATAAGTTACCACACAGGAGAGTTGACCCCGGTGGTTACCCGGTAAGTCTGTGGGCTTATAATTCTAATATCGGGTTTTGATAACAGCAGATCACAGACAACACATTGTGTAGCTTTGCGCTTAACAATTAACACAAAAGAGTTATTGCGAATGAAATGTTCAATGTAAAAACAAGAGATGGAGCTATGATCTAAAAGATTATACTTGAAAAACAAAACAAATAAACCCATTCTATGAGCTGCTATGCCGCAGCGACAAGAGGGAATCTTCAATAGCCGTGGCTGTAATTACATCTCAAATCGGTCAAGAGATGGAGCTAAAAGTTTGTATTTGAAAACAAGAACCCAGAGCCTTTCTATTTGAAAACAAAAACCCAGAGCCTTTCTATGATCCGCTGTGCCGCGGCTAACAAGAAAGAATCTTCAATAGTCGCGGCTCTAATTAGATCTCAAACCGGTCAATAGATGGAGGTAAAAGCTAAAAGTCTGTATTTGAAAAAAACAAAAACAAAACAGAGTCATTCTATGAGCCGCTCTACCGCGGCTAGCAAGAGGAACTCCTCAATAGCCGTGGTTGTAATTAAATTTCAAATCGGTCAAGAGTTGAAGCTATAAGCTAAATGTTTTTAGCTTGAAAAAAACACAATCCAGAGCCATTCTATGAGCCGCTATGCCGTGGGTAAAAATATTAGAAACGATTCATTGTTTTTCAAACTTTGTTAAAGACACTATGTATTTTGTTTTCTGATTGCCTTATGTGGAATTTTCAACCAGAATGGCACCTTATTCGACAGATGGACTAAACGACCTGGTTAAGGACCCATGTGGTCTAAGTTTAGCCATTCCTAATTCTGAACAACTTACAGCCAGTTAGTAACACCCGCAAACACAAGCTGTTTATTTTTAAACCGAAAAACGGAATTGACTGGTACTTTTATAACACACTCACAGAACTAAAAATTCGGAGTGCTTATCTTTGTCGCAGAGAAATTTTGGGCATTCCGTACGCAGCCCGGCACGTTAACCAATAGACTACGACTGGCTCCGTTGCTCTGTATTCCAGCGATTTTGCAAATGCTTACCTTTTAATTGGTATCGATTTTCGAAATTTTTCAGCTGTTAGATGTTTTTAAGGCTACACAGCTCTAACAAGAAATCATATCTAATAATATTACAAAGATGTTTTAATGTTTTAGAAAGGCAAAGAAATCTATATAGCACTTATATGTAATTACTAAAAAAATTAAAAACAAATAGCCAGAAATATTGTTTTTTTTTAGATCACGAATTACATTATATTCTATTTTTTAAGTGAAAAGGTTGGTTTGAGCTTTTGTTTCATGCGTTACAACTTTTTTTTTGTTTAGACTAGAAAGCTTAAATGAGTTATGCATTTCTTTTTAAATAAGTAGCTTTGGGCAAAATAAATTAAGATATTTGCAGTTAATTTTTTAATCGTTTCCCTTAAAACATAACTAAAGAACTTAGAAAAGCAATTAATACTTCAGGCTTCTTTTGAACCATAAGTCAACGTCGAGGTAGAACTCTCATAACATTTATAAAAATTCTGCTTACGGTTTGATTCAATTCAAAACCGACTTGTAGGGAAAAAAACTGCTTAGGCACCCAAAAATGTCTTAGATATTCATGTCGTGAAGAACACATTATACAAAATATTATGTATTCAGTCCAGAAAGGTTAAGTATGTGAAAGAAAACGTGAATTACGCTTTACGTGCATGGAGGCCATATATTAGTATAGTTATATGTCCATTGCTTTTGCAAAATACTACTTGGAACACATCGATTACCTATATTTATTTTTAAATAGGCTTAGTCAATTATTCGTAGATTACCTTTGAAAAAGTCGAAATTGAAAACGTGGAATAAATTAAGTAAGTTTTATCCGCTGGAGAAAATCCAGGTTTATTAATTCAGATTTGTAAAAGTGTGTGTCGCGGATAATATTTTTGATAGATCCTAAACAAAAAAATACAAATTAAAATGCAAACATGTCAAATACAAATGTGTAAGTACAACTTAGGAAAACAAACATCACATATTCTAATTAAAAACGTCTTGGAGACACCATTGGCAGCCTGTTACCGTTTAAAAGTAGGAAAATTTTCAATGAAAATAGTAAGCCCCCGACTTACAGTAGAACGTTCTCGAATAAAACGTTTAAACAAAAGCACACATATAAATATTTATCTTCGAAAAACCAGTGACAATTACAATATTAACATTCTTTACTTTAACATATTATTATTATTTGGAATATATAGGCTTATTTGCATATTAAAAACATTTTACGTTATATAAGGATAGTAAAAATCTAAATCACAACTGCTGCGTGAATTTAAATTTTTAGATTTTCAACAACAATATTTGGTTGTTTTACCGCAAAGCTATACAATACTTGCGGGGATTGAATATCGAATTATAGCATTATAAGTCCTGAAGCTTACTGCTGAGCCATCGAGGGGCTAAAATCGACAGAAAGACAGCACTTTAAAGCATCAGGTTTAGACTTTTCATCCCTTGTACTTCCAGTTTACGTTCTCAGCAGAATACTTCCATCATAGAAACATTTTTTTAAAATTAGCAGTTATCAGTTATTTTTTTGTTCTCACGACCGGAAAATAAATCTTTTTGGCGTGGCTGTTATATAAGTACGAAAATACCGTCATGCTTTCTTCAATAAACACTGCAACTATACTTTTTAAACTTATTACATTTCACAAGTAACCATAACAACTAACCAGAGCATTACACTATGGCGTGTTTTTAAATCTTAGATTTCACGGTAACCATGACAACACTAGAGTATTTATTACACGGTTGCAAAAATAACTCAAGTAATATCAGGCTGTAATAGAGATAATCTTGTCACTTAAAGCCATCTTCGTACTTTACTTGCTGGATTAAAGACTAAAATTGATTGGTGCACTAAAGGCAAGATGAAGGCAAGGAAGGCGCTATCATGGAACCCCGATCTTATGGCAGTAAAACTGTCGAGATATATAACGGCTATGAATAAATCTCGCCAGGAAACTATTATGATACGAAAAGTAAAAGTTCTATGTAATGATTCGTACCACTATACAAAGTGTTCAGACACTGAAAAACAGGTTTGTTTGAAGGCCCACCGAATAAAACATACGCACATTGGAATTTAAGAAATGCTTATTTGCATACTGAAAGTAAAAAAAAAAAAAATATTTTACGTTATTTAAGGATAGTAAAAATCTAAATCACAACTGCTACTTGTATTTTTGTATTATCTTTTTTAGATTTTCAAACAACAACAAAATACGCGTAGAAAGAGAAAACAAGGATCAAGCTGTGAATATCACAAGCTGAGATTATTATATCTAGAAATTGGAATTTAAGATAAACTTTCATTAATACTGTACCGTTCTTTCAGAAAACATTGGTTGTTGTAATAGAATATGGACCTTATTCTCTAGGGTCTAAATAGTATTTCTTTTCAGAAACCTACGTGTTTTATATGGGACTAGACAAGGTCTAATGGCAGGCGTGGCCATTGTCGCAAAAATACGCTCCGCACTTTGGAGTCATGTGTGTGTGTGTGCTGTAAGAATGACGATGAAACCCCTATATTCGGCCAGATAAAAGTGGGCGGGAGTGCTATTGACTGACTGCTTTCTTTCCGTTTAGTATTTCAGTTCAAAATTAGAGAAGGCAATGCACAGATAATCCTTGTGTAATCTTACGCGAAACTCCTAAAACAAACAACGAAAATATAAAATTCGAATAATACAATATCCGCCATTTACTCGATACGTATTTGGACTGCTGTCTTCATTGACATTAAAAAGTCACTTTCAGTATTCAGGAATGAACAGAGAAAGATGCAGAAGTTGTTACTTACTTGGTATAGCGTATTATTTCCATAATTAATGTTTTCTTAATATTCATTTTAAACCAAATTCTTTACTAAGACAGCGTACTAAGTATACACGGTTCTCGCTCAGACAGCGTTCTAAGTATAAACGGGTATCGCTCAGACAAGAGTTAGTTCTATGTGCACATGATTCTCGCTCAGATAGCTTTCTAATTTACATGGTTCTCAGACAGCGTTTTAAGTATACATAATTCTTGCTCAGATAGCGTTCTAAATATTCACGTGTCTCACTCAGCATTCTAAATATTCACGTTTCTCGCTCAGACAGAGGTCTAAGTATACAAGGTTCTCGCTCAGACAGAGATCTAAGTGCACATGGTTCTCGCTCAGACAGAGATTTAAGTGCACATGGTTCTCATTTACACGACATTCTAATTATATATATATATTTCTTGCTGAGACAGTTTTTAAGTGGACACATTTCTCGCTTAGAGAGTGTTCTAATCGTATATGTTTCTCGCTCATTCAATGTTCTGTCTGAATATGATATACTTGTGTACACATTTGTCCCAATAATGAATTCCTAATGGACTTTAAATCATGCTTAACGTTTTCACAGTGTTTACGCAAACAATTTAGCTTGTTCACAGTATTTTAGTGTTATAACTCAACGTTGATATTTGTGCGCTATCTCATGAAAAAGTGTTTGTTGTTTCTTAGTTTGCACCTTTAAAAAGCTACGCTCCTGCATTTTTGTTTCAACTTACATTTTGATATAAAATATCAATCCCCTCAAATTATGAATGGTGGTAAAAGTTTTTTATTCATTTAGACCAGTGAAATTTATTATGTTACCACTATAATAGTACCACTTACTGAAGAAGTTATATCTCATCTTACCCTAAGTGAGTTCAATTGTAGCTTAATTTTGGGGCACCCTTTACATCTTTGAAATAACAAGTTTAGAATTTAAGCTGACGGTAAATAACAGTTTAATAAGCTATACAATGCAAAAATTGTATCAACATGTAGACAACTTTTTTGGTCTCTAAAGTTCCTTTATTTGACAACTTTTTAAATTGTTTAGTTGTGCAAAATGTTTACAATCACTAACTGCTTCTGTGTATTCAAATATTTGCATTATTGTATGTGTTAACGAATTAACAGTGCATTTTGAAACGTTCTTATTAACATCCGAAAAAAGCTTCTAAAAAAGGAAGTACTTATATATGTTTTTATTTGACAAAGAATGTTTTAACGTCAATGTTTCCCTTGTCCATTGTTTAAGTAGTGCCTCCCAAAAGTAAATGTTTTAATGGTATTTACACTATACCTGTTAAGTGAATAAATTGCCAGTGGAATTACAAGCCTCTTCCCCAAACGTTCCTAGCAGTATGTGCAAACACTATATATTTTTTTTTCGTTCAAACAAATGAGCATAAACTAGACTGGGAATAGTCCGATATTTATACGAAATACCTGCAAAACATATACAAGTAATTTGTGGTTCAAATTTTAAGCTGCGTATGTAAAGTAAAATAATTAGTTGTGATTCTAACTAAATTTTTTCACGGTTCAAACTACAAATACGTCAAATTATCCAATAGATTTTCTTACAAAAAATTACCTATCAACGTGTCAGGTTATTGAATGTGTCATGTTCTGAAAGATTTAATACGAACATGGACGAACTTAAAATTGGAGTATCATAGTACGGTGTTGGTTCTCTACCCGTTCCTTGTAATGAATTTGTTGTTATGTATTTATTTCAATATGAACGTTGTTTAGATTAAGTTTATATTTAGAAACATACATAGCTTATACTATTAGATAGGTATTGAGAAACTCCCAACTATTGTCCAAAGTTGTAGAAACTTCTCGAGAGTAAGAATCAACAACATATGTATATACGTAAACGTTTAAAATGTAACTGAAGACTGAAATTTCTAGAACGCCTCCACACAGGTATAAATATAACCAACGCAACGCGCAAAAAAGAGAGTGTCTATTATTAGTTCGCTATAGTCAGCATACTATAAACTCCGAAAGCTATAATTGTGATTTTTTACAACGCTTATCAATCGGAAAACTTAAGACATCTGACCAGGAATGTTTATAAATTTCGAACGTTACAAATCGTTTAACTTCAGTGGATTCTCATTGGACATTAATATTTTTTATGAAATCATTACCTAACTTCAACGGTGGAAAACAGCGTGTGTGGCCAAAGAGACAAAGCTAGCTAACTTCCCGGCGAATCGTACTTACATCAACTCGCTCATCGTAAACTCTCGATAAGATATCAAGGAAGTTCCAGACCAGAAAG
>NW_013666005.1:56839-62534 GCF_000517525.1 Limulus polyphemus | reverse complement strand
TGCATTAACTATTTGTAATAATTGTTATTGTAAATTGTACTGTTGTATGTATATTAAAACGTATTTGTGTTTAAAACGACGCCGGTGTGTATCAATCTTGTTGGCAAATATCGTAAACTGACTATATATCGGCATTTATTCAAATACTAAATCCAAAGTACAATTTAACTACTAATTTAAATTATTTAACTCGGCTTCGGACTATTCGAAATTCTAATACGTAACATCTTTTATACCGAAGAGCGCTGGAAGAACTTTTCACAGTATTTATGCATACATTTCAGCTTACAATATACTAGTGCTTAATTCAATATTGATGTTTGTGCGCTATCTTATGAAAAATGGGATTTTTTCTTATTTTGCACAATTGAAAAGCTACTGTTACGTCTCCGTTTGTTAATTAACTTTCCGTAACTTCGTTCCGACGAAATTTTAGCGACACAAGTCCTTACTTAATAAAACTGGTTTATTCTTTCTGAATATAACTTTACCGATACACTTATTTTCAACAGTCGCTCTGTAACAAACGTTTTAACAACGAACTTTAACTTCAACAATACTTCTGACTGCAGTTCAATTACTCACTACCTACACACATTATTCTTGTCCCGTCACGTTGTCACCCTCTTTTATATACCAGCCTACCCTATATCTAGTAAATGCTAGAGCATTCGCCAAGGTACAGGATAGTTCTAGAAACGTGGCATGACACTAGTCATGTGACCTCGCTGACGCAACACTACGCTCCTGCATTTTTTGTGTTATTTTCTACCTGTACTTTTTAGCGAATAATGTTGGAAGAGCATTTATACATGTATACATATATATATGATAAATTATACTTCATAGTTAAAACCTTGTATTTATATAAGTTTTAAGGTGCTCGGTTCTTTATTAATATTTTCTTAACAGAACCCTAAAAAACTTTAATGTTTTACAAGCAGTTGGGCTCTTACAAAAGTATTTTTTTAATAATGTAAGTTTTACACGAAACGGGAAATATTTTTGGAAAAGGTTTGATTTCCGTTTTGGTCTTCTCATGACGTCATTTTAGTGTCTACTGAATGACAGACAACACACTACTGTACAGTGGTGCGAGTGGTTAAAACAGGTGACCCTCCAGGCAGCCTTCTGTCCCTTTCAGAGAAATTAACCTAACGGTTTCGTTCATTTAAATTATTTATAACTGTTGGAAGCTGTTGACCGGTGTGAACGTTTGTAAAACCTATTATTATTATTCTAACACAGTTTTTGAATTTCCCATTTATATTTACTAATATTTTGCTGAAAAACGTAATATATTACAGGGCTAAACAGTTATTAGGGTAATTCTTTATTGGTTAATTTAATACCACATGAACTTAAATCATTCGTCAAATGCTACCATGTTTTATCTGTCAACTGCCAATGAAGACAACTGTGAATAATTTCTATTAAGAATGCACCATTTGTTGGTACATAATGATTTATTTCTTAAGTAAAATGGCGATTCTGGTATTCCATACTATATATCTTGTCAAAATTGGCCAATCAGTTTATCAATGTGGTATTGTTTTGAACGCCCGTTAGATTAAATGTTTGGACGAGGGATGGTCAGGTGCATATTGGACCTCTTCCTCCTTTTGAAAGTAGTGCACTTCCGGTTACGCATGATTAACGATACTTCTCAAATCCCTGGGAAAACAGTATGAAACAAGTGATGTGACAAAAAAAAAAAATATTTACCAATAACAACTACTTCTTCATTAAAATGCGCGAAAAAAACAAAACAAATGCAAAATTACATTTACAATAAAATTTTGTAAATTGATTTATGATTTACCAAAAATTTCAAGACAATAAAACCATCGCAGGCCCGATGACTCAGTAGTAAGCTTGAAGAAGTAGAGCGCTACAATTCGGAGTTTGATATCCGCAGCGTACTATGCTCAAATAGCTCATAGTGTAGCTTTGTGTTAAAACAAAACAATCAAAGAAATCGTGATATAGATTAACTAACTAATATATATTAATGTTTTTGTTATGTACTGCCTAATATTCAAAAACAATTGTCGCCTAACCTGAAATATAATATACTTTATTTTACATTACTGAAAATTTACATATGTGTGGGTATGTAGTTTTCTACCCTTTTATGTAAATATATATATATATTATTTTAAGATAGGCCTGCCGAAGGTCAAAATCGACTATTGTGATAGTAAGCCAGTAGTAAAACGATTATCTTTCGTAAGCCTATTTAGTATTAATATACACACACACACACAGACACATATATGTTGTTGAAACAAGCTGTTGAAATATAAACAAGTAACATAAAATATCAGATAATTCAATTGATTCTCAAATATTTTGCAACTGTCGTAACTATATAAGGTACAGAAGGTCTCTGCAACTTGAACTATGACTATAAGCTGTTTTGCTGTATATTACAATAGGTGGTATTGTGCGGCATTGTATCGTTTAAAGGCTAGATTAGAGACTCCAAGGTATATATGTTTTTGTTTTTGGAACCGCTATACTTATTACATATGCTAATGAGTTCTAGTGTCATTTCAAACTGACTTTATATAATTATTATTATCAAGTAAGTACAAATCATTCCGACCGATATTTTACTACGTATTATATTCAAATAACTAGTTTTTATATGAACTGATTCTACTGGATCAACATACATCATCAGACTGAATTGCACGTGATGTCACACGTGCTAAATATTTAAGTTTTATCAGAATTTTAATCTACACGTGTAAGCGAACACCAAAACAAACTGTCTTACCTGTGGGTGAGAATTAGTATATAGGAAGTAAGCTCCTTTTTATAGTAGCCGTTTCAGTAGAACCAGTATGGCTCCTCATAGGACGGTTTCTCGTGAAGGAGAGATTGAGCTTGAGCAAATAAATTCTTACACAATGAATATTGAGCCATGGAGTTGCGCAAAAAGCTTTAGCCACGTGGCAGATCCCAAATATTTTCACATTACAGATTATTTGATTATGGGTTTTTATATACTGTGTTATACACAATAATATTTGTTTTCTCTTGCGGCTTTCAAAGAGACTAAATTCTATTCAAGCGCAAAATTTAAGTCACTGGCTCATCCAGATGAAAATGACAAACGCTGAACACAGTTTATTTCTATTTTTCGAAACAAAGGCAGAGATAGACAAACTTGCTGTGGTGTGTTGGAAACGTTGAGTGCCGTTGTTTGTATTCGTAAATATATGCAAAGTGTGGCTAATACAAAACTCAGTGTAGTCGATATTGTAAGATTAAAAACATGGAATATTCGACCTTCATACTTATAAGGGAAGTAACTTTATCGTTTGAAAAAGTTTAAAAGAGAATTTAGTTTACAAAGAGACCAGCTTCAACGACCAACATTATCAGAGCACCCATCATTTGGAGAAAGAATATAAGGACGTTGCCTAAACTAGGGTAAAGATGTTAAGCACTTTGCACGAGCAAGACGAAATCCGTCTTTAATGTGCGTCACATATGTAAATAATTGAAAGTTACTTCATTCTGTGAATTATTTTGGTAGGTGAATTCCTATTAAAATGGCTTACTTTCACCTCAAAGTTTTCTTTACATTTTCTTCTCAACTATGTGGTGCTTCTCATAATTTTTTTTTATCTTGGGGCCAGGCGTGGACTAGTGCCTAGTGTGCAGGGCTCGAAATCTGAGGGTCCATGGTTGGCGTCCCGCGGACGAAAAATGCTTGGAACTTTGGGGTCTTGAGTTATGATTGAATTCCACTATTCGATTACACTATCCCAAGAGTTGGTGGTGAGTTCTGCTCACTAACTGCTTTCTTTGTAGTGTATCGCTTCAAATTTATGGACGAAGATATCCCTTGGTTAGCCTAATGGCTCAATGGTAAGCTTCAAGGCTTATAACGCTAAAATTTGGGGCTTGAGCCTTGAGATAGCCACAGATCAGTTGCGATTATACTAAAAATTATTCATCCTCAGCACTTTATAGTACTGAAAGTCCGATGTTAAGAAATGTTAGTCAAGGATATGAAAGATTGTCTGAAAATGTAAAAACTTTTTAGATTATTCAATGGATTACGTAGTATTACAGTAACAGTGTTCCTGTTGCCTGGTTACTTTCATATCTTTATTACTGGTCACATTCTGATTCGTCTTAACATTTACATGATAATTATAAAATGGCATATGACAAATTGCATTGTTTTGTTTTCTGTGGTGTTTGATAATCCATCTTTCATATTCTTTTCCTCTGTAATTATGTTTTTATCAAATTCTAACTTCATTTTATAATCGACAAGCAAAAGTACCCGTTCTCATTGACGGGAAAAGTTTAAGTTAGTCTATTAGTTTAAATTATTTCACGGACTTTAAGAAGGTTAATTGTGTTGCATTCTTGGTTTTACACAGAGCCAAAGTTCTGAGCTACTTATACCGCCCAACATTTCGGTCATGCTAAGAGCCGCTCTAAATCTACATTTTCATTCTTTAAGTTAGGTCACATTTTGAAATCTGAATGATAATGTGATTAATTCCTAACAATTTAGTGTAGAATATCCTGCGTGCGAAATACAATTTGGCATCAACGTCATTTCAAAATTGAATCTTGAACTTTGCCTGCATACGCAGCTTTTCAAACAGGAGATAGACGAACATTTAGACAGACACCACGGTGCGCAATATATGTATAAGATATATAATTTACAAAAGTTAACTAATCAGAAAAACAGGTCTTTTTAATATAAATATTTTTCAAGTGTCTTTATTCTACAGTGTAAAAGTGTTTTGTTTTTCTGAGTGTTTTAATTGTTAAAGAGTACATAAATGTAAGCTGTTTTCTAGGCGTTTGTTATTTTGAAGTTTAAATACAAAGTGTTCCTTTTTGTTGGAGGGAAATATATTTTTTTTTGTAGGAGTTTGCTATTTCGAAGTTTAAATATAAAGTGTTCCTTATTGTTGAAGGGAAATATATTTTTTGTAAGAGTTTGCTATTTCGAAGTTTAAATATAAAGTGTTCCTTATTGTTGAGGGGGAAATATAATTGTTGTATAGTCGTTTGTTATTTTAATGTTTAAATACAAAGTGTTCCTTTTTTTTTTAGGAAAATTTTGTTTGTAGTTAAGCACGAGGCTACACATTGGACTATCTACGCTCTGTCCAGCAGGGGTATCGAAACCCGGTTTCTGGCGGTATAGGTCTGCAGACATACCACTGTACCATAGGGAGGCTTTTAGTCAAATACAATTGATTCGTAAGTGTTTGTTATTTTGAAGTAGAAATACAATGTGTTTCTTATTGTTGAGGGAAAATGTAATTGTTGTTTAGGTACTTATTATTTTAATGTTTAAATACCAAGTATTCCTCATTGTTGAGGAAAAATATATTTTTGTAGGTGTTTGTTAATTTCAAGTTTTAATTTAATCCACGTATTTTATTGTATTTTTGTGTGTGTGTATTTCTTGATGTGTAGTTTAAGTGATATTGCTTTTTATATGTTTAACGTTTGTTTGTTTGTTTGTTTTGGAATTTCGCGCAAAGCTACACGAGGGCTATCTGCGCTATGTTTAACGAGTTAGTGGAAATTTACTCAACCTAAAGTTGTAAGCTGGTACTTAAAGATATGTTTTTATAAACAAGCACCTACTCAATAGTTATTACATTAATATCAGTAATCAGGTGTCCGACGTTTACACATTTCA
>NW_013666005.1:46029-55892 GCF_000517525.1 Limulus polyphemus | reverse complement strand
CCATTTTTCTACTAATATGTCTACCATCATATGGTTAACACAATACAGTAACACCACTTTTCTACTAGTATGTCTACCACCATATGGTTAACACAATACAGTAACACCATTTTACTACTAGTATGTCTACCACCATGTTGTTAAAAAGCTACACGAGGGCTATCTGCGCTATGTTTAACGAGTTAGTGGAAATTTACTCAACCTAAAGTTGTAAGCTGGTACTTAAAGATATGTTTTTATAAACAAGCACCTACTCAATAGTTATTACATTAATATCAGTAATCAGGTGTCCGAAGTTTACACATTTCATGGTTTCTGTAAAATTGTGTTATTACATTGTTGTTATTTGAGTGATGTTAAACAGATACATGTCAAATATAAATCATAATGAGAGGTTAAAGTTCATCAGAACCATTGTATTTTTATTACATCCACCATAATATTCATTAGAAAGATCTCTTTGCGATGATTTTCAGTGATGATATTATATTAATAATAACGCAGGATAATTTATAAAGAAGTTTGCACTAAGCTACACTAGTGCCATCTGTGAATAGCCGTTTCTAATTTTGAACAGAAAGATTCGATAAAAGTCAGCTAGGTAACAGCACATACTGCCAACTTATGGACTACTATTTTATAATCGAATACTGGGATTTGATCATCACTGTTATACTGCACCCACAGCCCAAAAACGCGTAAGGCGTTTTTGTGGCACTGGGTAGAAAATCATGAACTCCTGGATTCACAATCGAAGTAAATTAACCACTAGCCTCAGCCCGGTCCCACAAAATATAATGAACCCCTTAACAATCATATATATTCGTTCCATCTGATTTACGTTCATTGGTACGCACTGTATGCATTATCCATATAGAAATTTGCGTATTTTATATAAAATTGTATATGTGTATATATATATATTGTTAGGGCGCTTGACTCGCAATCTGAGTGTCGTGGGTTCGAATCCCCGTCTCACCAAATGCTCGCCCCTTTTAGCCGTGGGGGCATTATAATGTGATGGTCAATCCCACTATCGTTGGTAAAAGAGTAGCCCAATAGTTGGCGGTGGATGGTGATAAGTAAATGCCTTCCTTCTAGTCTTTCACTGCTAAATTAAGGACGGCTAGCGCAGATAGCCCTGGCGTAGCTTTGCGCGAAATTCAAAACAAACAAATCAAAAATAAAGAGAAAATTAAATCATATCATGAATCAAGAACTGCACCATTATTTACCTCTTTAAAACAGTGGTTCCAAACCTGGGGTCCGCGAAGGTAATACCATCTCATTAAACAAGTAAGTTTTTCAATACTGCTGTTTTATTAATTGCACACTTTATTTGAAGGCTAATAACGATATCAACTAATACACTTTACAGTTCTAGTTTCCAAACAATGCACGTATTAGTTAAATAGAATTACATTATAACTGGTGGCCACAAACAATATCAACTTATGTTCCTTTACAGTTGTAGTTTCCAAACAATGCACGTATTAGTTAAATAGAATTACATTATAACTGATGGCCACCAACAATATCAACTTATGTTCCTTTACAGTTGTAGTTTACAAACAATGAAATCAATTGATATGAAATTCAAGAATTCTATTTTAATACTGTCACGTCATTTTTTTTTTTCATTATCGGTATTAACTACTCAAAAGAAGGTAACTCAACTAAAAGATTTGTAATATAGATCTATTTAACAAAACTATTCAAAAGTTCGTTTTGTTTATTTTCGCGCGAAGCTAAACGAGGGCTATCTGCTAGCCGTCCCTGATTTAGCAGTGTAAGACTAAAGGGAAGGCAGCTAGTCTTCACCACCCACCGCCAACTCCTGGGGTACTCTTTTACCAACGAATAATGGGATTGACCGTCAGATTATAACTTCCCCACGGCTGAAAGGGCGAGCATGTTTGGTGGGATGGGGATTCGAACCCGTGACCCTCAGATTGCGAGTCGATTGCCCTAACCACCTGGCCAGGCTGGGCTATCATGTTTAAATGGTTATCATTTTATTTTAACATTAAAATATAGAAACGTTTTTTTTTTATAATTTATATATTAATTGTTATAGCCTTTCAGGAAACATTCATGTAAAGCTTTAGGGAACGTCAATCTGTATTATCGACCGAGTTGGGTTGATGAGAGCTATTATAATTACCAAGGTTTAAAGACTAGATAAGTATTAATATAATCCTAATTTTATAGTGCCGGAGCTTGGCCAAGTTTTGTTAGACGTGTGACGTCACCATCAGGGTGAAGATCTCGTATTCAAAAGCTAATTTCCATTTTTGTGAGTCCAGTTTTAAATAAGAAACATATATGCAGAACTAATTACTTACATTAGTACCAAACTGAATACGCATATATTAGCGAGAGAAAATACGCAACTTAACTTAAATTAAGCAGCAAAGCAAACAAACAACGACTAGGTACCAAATTAAAATTACTAACATTAAAACAAGTTTTAAAATCGCATATCTTTATTATCTTTCTAACTGCACTATAGTATTAACAACCTTGACTTTTATAACGCCGTGCACACCTCCGGTCCTGCCAACACGAATAGCTGAAAAAAAGCTGCCTTCATTGTATATTATGTAAATAATAATAAGCCTTTTAAAAATGTGTGCGTTTTAATTGTTAGAGTATAATTGTATAATTTAATACCATCTTTGTGTGACGTATTACAAAAATAAAACAAAAAACATTTCACCATTTTAACACTCTGATACATGCTTTTGAACCGGAATGGTCCCATTGTGCCTTACGCCTGATCATGAAGGAGAGTGTATGCTGGGCTGTCTTGGAACTTTGTTAGTGGATAACATAAATCACACACAGATAGACTGTTCTTTAGCACTCTGAGTGATTGGTTATGAAAGATACTTAATCTTATGTGTAAATTGAATAACTTATTTTTATATACATATTTTTAGTTTTTGAAGTGTCGGGATTCAGCTCCAATTTCAGGTGCTGGAGCAGTGCTCCGGTACGATTTATGCGTTATTCGTGCTTTGGCATTCCATTAATTTTTATGCCCTTTCAGGTAAAAGATACGATTCACAAATCCTAAAGAAACAAAGCACATTGTAATTTTGAAATTTTGTAAATTAGAACTAACCGACTTAAGTTCCCATCCAAATTTGGAATTGAATTTCTTGCAGACCACTCTATTAAGTTTTGAAAGAATTCCAGTCTTGTTTTCTTTCAATTCTTAATTTTCTTTATGATTTATACTGTGGTACTCTCAAGTGCATTGATTTCCCTCGAGGCAATCGGTTAGGTTCCACAGGATAAGGGAGGTTCAAAAGAAAATGGTTTGGGGATGTAGATATGGAATCTATGGCTTTGACCGATTCTAGCAACTAAAGAGATAGGACACAAAGAAAATCGAGTAAAACACTCTTTATTTATTCTTCCCACTCAACCAGTTCTCAGAAATATATGCTAGAAGTCGGTAGAAATCTGTTTCAGACAGAGTAAACATATATGTACACATAACGTTAATACTAATCGATGTCGGCGCTACCCCCCGCCGTTTGTCATTTCAATCGAAAAATAATACCAATAAATACTTTGTTAGCATCAAACAGGAAAGAATGTTTGAATCCTCATCTGTTCTAGTGTTAATTCTTCCGATATGAATTCAGATGGGCTTGATACTAATCTGGCAATGATTAGAGTTCACACACACAAAAGCCTCTTAATACCGTATTTCAGAAATTATGTATGCTAAATTAGCTCTATTAATTAACTTACTACTCGAATTAAGTGAGTTAATAATGGACTGTTGGAAAGATCGTTTTGTTCATCTTTTACCTTAAAAATCTTTGTGCTTAGTCATGTCTGAAACTTCTACGCAGTTGAAACCACTTACTTGAACAATGTGAAATACTTACCAATGCGACCTTATATATATACACAGCAGAGGCAATTTATTTTAATAACGTTAACTACTCACTACTGTGACTTAATACTTCTGTACATTTACTTGTTTTGTTTGTTTGTTTTTTTACTTTTGCGCAAAGCTGCACGAGGGCTATTTGTGCTAGCCGTCCTTAATTTAGCAGTGATAACTAGAAGGAACGTAGCCAGTCATCACCACCCACTTCCAATTATTGGGATATTCCTTTATCAACTAATAGTGGGATTGGCTGTTACATTATAACGTCCCCACGGTTAAAAGGGCGAACATCTTCGGTGACGGGATTCGAACCCTCGACCACCAAGCCATTCCAGGATTACTTCTGCACAGCATAAATCTCTTTGAATAACGACGTTAGATACCTATTGATGTAACAATTGTTTCAACAACGAGCCTAAGCATATTTTACCCAGAGCGAGAATCTGAGTGCTCATGGGTTCGAGCTTTATTTCTTCGAAAGAGCGCTCCACGCTTCACAAAGAAAGAAAATTTAAGGTTTTTAACCACTATAGTGAAACTCATGGCATCCGTTTAGATTATCCTCTTTCGTAACAAAAGAAAACTTAATGTACTTGACCACTGTAGTAGACCCAAGGAATCCATTTAGATTATCCTCTTTCAGAAAGAAAGACAATTTAAGGTTTTTAACCACTATAGTGAAACTCATGGCATCCGTTTAGATTATCCTCTTTCGTAACAAAAGAAAACTTAATGTACTTGACCACTGAAGTAGACCCATGGAATCCGTTTATATTATTCTCTTTCATAACGTCGCGGGTTCAACTCCCTGTTACCGAACATGCTCGCCCTTTCAGTCGTAGGGGAGTTATGATGTGACGGTAAATCTTATTATTCGTTAGTAAAAGAGTAGCCTAAGAGTTGGCGGTGAGTGGTGTTGACTAGCTACATTTCCTCTAGTCTATCACTGCAAATTTAGGAACGTCTTACGCAGATAGCTCTCGTGTAGCTTTGCGCGAAATTCAAAACCAAACCAAAATCTTAAGTAAGGAAAGAAAACTAAGTTTTTAGCCATTATGGTAGACTCGAGGAAACCTTTTAGATTAAAATTTCTGAGAAATCAAGAAAGTCCTCCGCCTACTGGCTCAGCGGTAAGTCTGAAGGTTTATGACACTAAAAGTCGGGTTCAGATACCCGTGATGGATACAGCGCAGATAACCCATTGCGTAGTTTTGTGCTTAACTACAAACAAACAAATTAAAAAAGCTGTAATCTCTCACTAATAGGAAATTACATACGATAACCAACAACTAGCTAAGTAATAAATATTTAACTAATTCCGGTTCATGAGATCAATTACATAAATAAAACGGCAGCTCTAATATAAAAGCAAATGGGCGAGCTAGACTAATCTAGTTACTCTAGTATTACGAAAAAGGATACATCTTCTCGAAACTACTGATTGTAACTTTCGTTCTGAGTTATGTTTCTTATACTGATACACCTGTATCTATGTAGTTCATAATCATTAGTGCAAATCTAACAGTTTATCCGATCTTCAAGGATATGTGATATTACAAGTGCAAATAACAATACCACAGCAAAGTTTAGTGAATTAATTTTATTGAATTTGAACAGCAGTGACCAGACTAAATACAGACACAATTTTCTGTGATAGAGACAGATTTCTAGTTTTTAGTCATCTAAATCATAGCTCTCATCAGGTAAGTTTCTCGACATACGAGAGTTCTTTAAGAGGAAAATGATATGCCGTATGAGGTTTTCGATAAACCAGTTCTTGTAATTCTTTTCTTTTCCTCAAAATTTAACTGATGAGCAATATTTTCAATAGATGGCGCAAGTTTCCTTACAAGTCATGTTCAAATGTTATATATATATATATATATGTTAAATATTTCTGTTTTATTTTAAATCACGAATGCAAAGAAGCTCATTTAAGAGTATTAAACCTAACTTAAAATGGGTTAGTTTCTGACCAGTGAAATCGTGACGAATGCAATTTCATGAACGATATTGACGCAGCTAGACGTTCGATAGGTTAATTGTTTGTTTGTTTTGCATTTCGCGCAAAGCTACTCAAGGGCTATCTATGCTAGCCATCATTAATTTAGCAGTGACAGACTAAAGCAAAGGCAGCTAGCAAACAGCACCCACCGCCAACACTTAGACTTTTTTTTTTACTAATAGAATTGACCATCATATTATAACGCCCCTACAGCTGAAAGGATGAGCATGTTCGGTGAAAGGGATTCGAACCCACCACCCTCAGATTGCTAGTCGAGCGCCCTAACCATCAGGCCATGCTAGGCCTCAATAAATAGAATGCCCACGAAAGATATTACAAATATTGTGTTAACTTTTCGGTAGTTACTGTAGATCTTATGAACAAGCTTTTGTAAACATTCCGGACGTAATCAATCACCCCTAAAACTTATATATTAGACACTTGACACATCAGTTAAAGCTATTGTCACATTATTTCCAACTACTATCTTTATTCTCCTGAAGAAGAATATTGAAATATTCGAAAGCGCTCGAGTTTTGTGTCTCGTTTGAAAACCATGACAACTACTAATTTAGTGATCTGAACTGAAGTCTACTCAAGTAAAATGTTGTCGATACACAAGTTTGTTTTGGAACGACAAATAGCAATTGATTTATTAGACTTAGACGTTGACGAAGTGTCAAAAGGTGACAGGTTATTGTTGTTGACAACGTGCAAAAACCATAGTCGCAATGAGGGACAATGTGTTTAGTCAAAAATGATTATTACAAATATTGTTGGAAGTGTTTGCATCTTCCACATCATATATTGTAGTAGGTTGATTTGATAAGCTTTATCTACGATTGGGATATGGAACTAGTTCGTTTATTGTTGTTGACAACTTGCAAAAACCTTAATCACAATGAGGGACAATGTGTTTAGTCAAAAATGATTATTACAAATATTGTTGGAAGTGTTTGCATCTTCCACATCATATATTGTAGTAGGTTGATTTGATAAGCCTTATCTACGATTGGGATATGGAACTAGTTCGTTTACCACGGAATGTAGGCTTTGAAAGGTCACAGCTAGTATATCTTAATCTCTTTATGGACTGAATTAACAATATTAATTTGACTTTGGAGATCAACCAGAAGCTTGAAGTATCGTTAGAGATACATAACAGGAGTTACTCACTTCCAATTTCTCTTAGGATTTGCCGGAATTTCAATTTTGTTTCCCCACGGTGGTTCGGTAGTAAGCTTAAGGGCTTATAATACTAGAATCCTTGGCTATATCCCCAGGATAGTCACAACGCAGAAAGCCCATTAAACAACTAAAACATAAACAAACAAACCGTCAAAGTGTAAAAACAAAAACAAAAATGAAAGTGTTATGTTTATAAGTAATGAATATTTTATGAAGTTAGTTTGTACAGAGTTATTTTACTGTTAGGTTTAAGACTTCAATGAAAACTTTTCCCTAGTTGGTAATAACGAATTGGCGAGTGTATGTCTTAATTTTTGTTTTTCAGCGCAAAGGTACACAGTGGACTATTTACGTTCTGTCCACCGCGGGGAATCAAGCTCCGGATTTTAACATCGTAAGTCTGGAAACTTACTGATCATCTACTGAGGGACAGGTGTTTAAATAGGCTTAGGCATAAAGCGAAATTTTGTCATATTTCACTGCAAAAAGTATGCCATTCTCATGCTATAACTTGCTTAAAAAGAATAACTATAGTATCTTTGTTTGTTTTAGAGTAAAACCATATTGTGCTATCTGCTGTGTCCACCGCGGGGAATCAAACCCTGGATTTTAACGTTGTAAGTCCGTAAGCATACAATTTGTCTCACTGGGAATTTCTATAGTAGTATCAACTGATTAATAAATATCGTATAATAGTTTTGGATATGAATTTTTATAAACTTACTGAAGATATTTCAAGAATTATATATATATATATATATATTTATACTGTGTCGTCTCTAGTTAAATAGTCCAAATCCATTTACACATAACATTTCGGTGTATCAGGAGAGTATTTATACAGACTAAGAAACCACCTTTAATAGGACTATGTTGTGATGTGGACTAAGAATAGCAAACACCTAAAGCTACAATTATTTTATACAGTGACTGTCGTTGTAAATTTAATTCATATTATATCATTCTTCAAAATAAAAAAACGATTTCTGTAACGTAGCTGTTACATATTCAAATTACTTATTGATTTTATATTTCAAACTCTATTATCTATCATCTCGTATGATTATATCTTTTGTATATATTTTCGTATTGTACGTTTAGATAATTATTTGTTTTCCATGACTTATTATGGTTAATTTTGTAACAGAGGGAGACACAATTTCTCAGTTTTATTTACAGTCTCGAGAAAAGATAGGAGTTTTGGCACGACCAAAGAAGTTTGTTTGTTTGAGTGTTGTTCAGCAAAAACTACAAAAATGGCTATCTGTGTTCTGCCCACTGCGAGTATTGAAATCCAATCTGAGTCAAACGTCAGACTTACTGCTGAACCACCGAGGGACTGACGAATAAGTAAGGTAACGAAAATGATACTTTAAATTATTTCATAATTAATTTTGCTGATTGAAAGATGAAACTGTTTAGTCATTATCCGGTAATTCTTGCATATTTATTCCAACATAATTTTGAGAAAATATCAACTAAATTGATCATATAAGATGAAAATTAAAAAAAAAACATTGTATCAAATTGTATGAGTAATTTTTTATGAATCTGAATGAAACATGATTTACGTGGAACTACCAAAAAAAAAAAAAAAAAGAATTCACATACAAGAAAAAAAAGTATGCATATTTAATAAGTTTTAACAGCTAATTTCACTAACCGGCTAACCTAACGTTTTAACCCTTACTGGTCACACAGTTATTTTTTAAATTCTAACTAATCGTACTTCGTACTACCTGAATAAAAGGCACATTCCAAAATGTTTCGATTAAATGAATAAATATCAACATATTTCTTATTTTTTCGTCGGTACTTTTTGATAAGTGCATCTGAGGAATATGACCATGGTCTAGGCCATTACATCTGTTAAACACTATGAAACTCAAACGTTTATGGAAAATTAAGCAATAATCTGAATTCAAAGATCTTTCGGAATATGGATACAAATTATTTGTATCTGACTTATTTGGAACAATAAAGTTAAAATAAGTATTTAAATTGTTTCATCATCGACTTGAAAAGGTTGTTAGGCTTAGATCGATTAGTTATGTTGAATGTGTACGCTTGCATGGCTTATGAATAAAAGCATATTATATCAGGGAATCGCGTAAGCTTCTTTATTATAATTACTGAACATGAATTAGTTGGACATCACATGAGCGCAAGGGATAACATATACACGACGTTAGAGTCTAAAATCTAGCCGTAGATCTGCTCAATCGGGCCAGTCTATGAGCGCTACATTTACTATGTATAAGTACCAACCAGTACGTTATTTACAAAGAAAGTATTGATTTTGTCTGTTTTGTACGCGAATTTTGTTTCTCGAACTTACTTCTTCTGATTTCCATAATTGTGATTTTACCATTCTGATCTGGACGATGCGAACTTTAATTGCCAGTAGGGGGGGGGGATAAATCTACTGAGTGAAGTACATTTACAATACATTTATAGAACTACAGTATACTAAAGGCAGCAGAAGAGTACCAGAAGGACACTCATCATTCTGGTGAGCCAATATTATCGATTAGTGTGTTATGTATTATACAACTTTAATACACTTCAGAATCTGAACAGCATCAAATATTAGAAGAGATACTGGCTTACCGAATAACAAATACTTTTCGCCACAAGATCCTCACGCCCTCATTACCTCTTCACGGACTTAGGCATAAAAACCGTTGTATATTATTAAGAAAACCATTTGAGTGTTTGTTTGTTTGTTTTGAATTTCGCGCAAAGCTACACGAGGGCTAT
>NW_013666005.1:40725-45460 GCF_000517525.1 Limulus polyphemus | reverse complement strand
ACCTGGCCAGGAAAACCATTTGAAACTGATTATTTTTCCTTTTTTTTTTTTAAAGCACGTTCTAAGCTTGAATTATAACTGAGAAATATCATTGTTTCTAATTTTTATCGTTACTTAAAACGAACCTTATAATTTCGATTCAACGTCACAAGTAAAGTTCCCACCACATGCAGATTTATCTTTAGAAACGTAACATTACTTATCTCTGTAAATTTATTGTTATGTTAGTTTGAGTAAGTAAAAGCAACCGTACAACCTGCTTGTAGATTTATATTTAATCGTAAAATATCGTTATTGTTTCGTTCAGTCATACCGAAACACAACCTGTTACTCCAGATAAAAGGGCCCGACATGGCCAGGTGGTTAGGGTGCGCGACTCGCAATCTGCGGGTCGCGGGTCCGTATCCCCGTCACACCAAACATGCTCGCCCTTTCAGCCGTGGAGGCATTATAATGCGACGGTCAATCCCACTATTCGTTGGTAAAATAGTAGCCCAAGAGTTGGCGGTGGGTGGTGATGACTAGCTGCCTTCCCTCTAGTCTTATACTGGTAAATTAGGGACGGCTAGCGCAGATAGCCCTCGTCTAGCTTTGCGCGAAATTCAAAGCAAAACAAACAAACCAGATAAAAGAAAAATTAATTTATTTAAGTCAATGTTTCTCTATAATGGATTAATCGATACTTACTGATTTAACAGGCTGACATATGGGTATTTTGAATAATTATCATTCAGGCGACAATAGCTTCATGAGAAAAGTATACTTGTCATCAGACATTAGTATTAGGCCTTATACATTTTTAAACACTACATTCGTCATCTAGTCTCTTAGGAGTTTTCAAGCCCCCCAGTGGCACAGCGGTATGACTGCGGACTTACAACGCTTAAAACCGGGTTTCGATACCCGTGGCGGGTAGAGCAAAGATAGCCCATTGTGTAGCTTTGTGCACAAAAACAAACAAACAGCAGTTTTCAAGACGTAGAATGGTGTATAATAATAGTATTTCAACCACTCTATTTGTTATATCCATTTCCGACGATGCGTTTCGCTCAGTCTAGAGTTCTTCAGGCCGACTGGGACACAATAAACACGGTAGTTACTGGAACACTTCCTAGAGTCGGTAGACTCTATATGTAGGGATGGCTAAGATATTCAATGGTTTAATACAAATATGCACGCTAAAACATACACAATGATACAGAGTTTTATTTTAAAAGATGTTTGACACTCACTTTAGATTGTTCCTATACCTAAACGAGCCCAAAACAAGGCAATAAAACCATTGCTAAGATACCAAACCAGAAAGTAACCAACCCACCAAATTGTTCATCTTTTTTCTCCTTGTTTCAGTTGAGATAACTCTACAACTACTTTATAATTAACGTCAGTTAAAACCCACGTCCACTCTGTGTTTCTGGGCAGTGCACGATGTCGTCGCTTAGTCGTAATAGCTAGTAGTAATGAAGAAGTAATCATAATTCTAGTGTAAACGATGTTATTACCCTTGAAGTCAGCTCCCTTATAGATATCTGGAGTTCCTTTAAAAAGCTTGAGTACAGGATGAAACAGAAATTACCAGCCACTTATAGATGAACAATAGATGATTGTAACATGTAGAGAACTCAATGCTTTGTACACTATACACTCGGTGTCTTTAGGGAGCCAACCCCTATATTATGTATGAAGTGAAGCAATAAAAAAATCAATACACATGATATTAAATTTTATTACACACATTCATAGAATACTCTGAATTTCAGTCAATGGGAAAAACGTCTCAAAACCAGTAATAAAAACATTTAGTAAATCTAAAATGGTGTATTGATGGCAGTGCCAAAAATAATGCAAAAGAGAATATAGGGATGGTATAGTTATACATAGATCATCCCTACATGATCTTCATTATTAAAATTTAATGTTACACTGTAAAATGAATACTTGACTTTAATATTACTGCAGTTGGAAGTTATACACCCCTGACTGTTAATATGTAATTTCTTTATCATAATATCATGGTCATATCAGGGTAGGTATCAATGTAGTGTAACTAAGAGCGTAGGACTTACGAACAAGGAAAACATGTATTGATTATTGTAGACTATTAAAGACTCTCAATACGAGGCCAATCTAACTGACAGACCTCGTAACCATTTTGTGCTTGCACATTTGACAGTGTAATATTAAATTTTAATTTTGAAAGTCATGCAGTGATGATATATATAGTTGCATCATCCCTATATTCTTGTTTGCATTGTTTATGACACTGCCATCCCTGCATTATTTTATATCTGTAAAATGTTTTTATTACTTGTTTATTATTTGACACAATAACAATTGTTATAGCGTGTATGCCTTTTACAAGCCGGCAAAGAATGATTACAATTATACTCGTCATAAGACATTAGTATTAGGCCTAGTACGTTTATAAACACTACGTTTTAATCTAGTCTGTGAGGGATTTTCAAAAATGAGAAAAGTGTATAATAATAGTAAAAGGGGTAAACACCATAACAATTGTTGTTGTATCAAATGATCTAATCTTACCAATCAGTTTTTCAAAGTTTTCTTTGTTTTTTTCTGCAACTTATGAAATTATGGTTATGAGCATTCTTGTTTAATTTGTGTTTAGAGTTTTGAACTAACATATGGAATAAACAATAATTTATTTTCCGCACGGAATTATTTTTATTTATTATTATTATTATGGCCCCTGAGTTAGTAGTTCATTAGTTTTATCGATAAAACGTTGAGAATAGCCGTTGACTTTCCAATTATATAAACAATTCTGTAAATTTCATTCTATTCTTTCTTTAGTTGTACAAATCTTAGTAATGTGGTTTAACTACCCATTAACAGTTCATGTTTAAGATGAAAAGGGTGATGTGAATGGCAGTGTAAAAACGAAGTTTTCTAACAAGGCGTACGATAAAGTCTTTTGTCACCAGCCTAGTGTTTGCTTTAGCAATCTAGAGAGTAAGGAAAGACAAAGTGTTGAATTCCTTAGAGTTCGACAAAGTAAATTTTATAGTGTGGTAGAAATTGTTTAGAAAAGCAGTGAACTACTTAAATTGTCATTCAAAATTCCAAAGATGTCGTCAGTATATTTGACCCACGCTCCCAGTGGCTCAGCGGTAGTTTGAGCACTTATAACGCTAAAAATCAGGTTTCAATGGCAGTGGTAGGCACAGCACAGATAGCTCATTATATAGCTTTGTCTTTAACATCAAACAAACAATATATGACCCACACGTCTGGCTTGTGTGTTTCAGAATATTACGAATGTAAAGCACATCGTTCCAACATATGCATATAAAAAACTGAACATTCTACAGCTATATGATTACCCACAGCGTTTTTGTTTGTTTGTTTCTAAGCACAAAGTTGCATAATTGGCTTTCTGTTCTCTGCCCACCATGTGTATCAAAACCCGGTTTTAGCATTATAAGCCTATAAACTTGCCGCTGTGCCACTGGGAGGCTATCCATAGCGACACCTGACAATAGGTCTCATCAAATTGAAAACAGCTATTTTTTAACTCAAAAAATAAGCATGTCATTAATCTGTATCCCACTAAATATACCTTATATATATATATATATATACTAAATCATCTTTCCGTCATCAATGGGATTAAACGCCTATATTCCATACTAAATAATATACTTTAAACTAATAACGTTACTGGTGGTTTCATGTGTGTTTAGAAAAATCAAGAGTGTTTGTTAAGTGCGTTGGAACAAACTTCAAGGAATTAATTACGAAGTAGTCTACTTATAAGTCCCAAAAGTTTTCCTGTAGGTGAATTATAAGCTGCCGCAATAGATCTTAAAGAAATATCTTCTTCGCGATTTTTGGAAAGTTCAGGTGATCTGCGGTTATTGGGACTAAGGTTATTGCTAAATGTTTTTTGAAGTGCTGGGTTTATATCTTTCTTCTTGATTACATCTCTAGCTTTTTGTAGTTGTTTTCATTGTTTAGAAGTTCTTTTGTACGAAGAAATCTGTATTTTTACCTAAAACTTTGAAAAACTAAAAAAGTGATGATACCTTAAACGTAAATAGTTTTCTATAATAGGTTACCTGTAACGAATTTGTTATTATATATTTATTTTAATATCGACGTTTGTTTGGATTGGGTTTGCATTTGGAAACATACATAGCTTGTACTGTTGAGTATATGTTGCGAGGTTCCCGCCTATTCTCCAAAGTTGTACAAGATTTTCGAGAGTAAGAATCAATAATATATGTATGTACGTAAACGCTTAAATGTAGCTTTGTGTTGTTACGTAATCTGAATTTTCTACAAACTCTTCACACACCAACAAAAATAACCAACGCGACGCGCTAAAAAAAGAGTAATATCTATGATTAGTTTGCTATAAACTTCAGAAGCTATAACTGATTATTATAACGCTTATTTATCGGAAAACTTAAGATATTTGACCAAGAGCATTTACAAAGTTCGAACATTACAAATCATTTAACTACAGTGTATTCTCATCTGACATTAGTACTTTCACGAAAACATTATATAACTTCATCGTGGAAAACGCGGCGTGTGTGGCTGGTGAATATCGAAGGACAAAGCTAGCTAGCTACTCGTTAAGCGAATCGTACCTCTGTCAACTCCTAATTATCTCGCTAATCGTGAACCCTCGATAAGATATCGAAAAAATTCCAGACTAGAAAGAAGAATTTATATTGCTTGTAAGTTTGTAAAATTTTTGTTTGTAAAT
>NW_013666005.1:38099-40338 GCF_000517525.1 Limulus polyphemus | reverse complement strand
ATCTCGCTAATCGTGAACCCTCGATAAGATATCGAAAAAATTCCAGACTAGAAAGAAGAATTTATATTGCTTGTAAGTTTGTAAAATTTTTGTTTGTAAATTATTGTGTGTAATAACTATTTGTAATAACTGTTATTGTAAATTGTATTGTTGTGCGTATATTAAAATATATTTCTGTTAAAAAAAAGAAAAACTGTGTGAATCAATCTTGGAGGTATATCGGCGAATATTTAAATACTAAATCCAAAGTATAATTTAGCTACTAAATTTAAATTATCAGTTAACTCAATTGCAGATCATTTGAAATTGTAATACGTAACATACCTCATAAAACCTTTACATAAGAAGTCTATTTTACATCTAAGGTTATTGCATTAAATTCATCGTCATGATCTTCTTTGTGTGGCAAAGAAGTTGGATAATGGCAAAATTTGGCTTAATTAAAATATAGGTAATAGGTCGTGTTTTTGTACTACTAAAAAAAAATCATTCCATTCTGCACTACAATCAGTCGTTCGTTTATCTTTCAAACGGTCACGACAATATTATACAATAACTAAGATAAATAACATAGGATACTAGAATAACCAGTATTACGAAATGTCGTAAAACAAACAAGAAAATATTAATAACTAAAACGCAATGATTCATCATTTGAGTAACTTCGCTATCACCGATAAATTCAGCAGCAATCTCAAACATTTCTCACGAAGTTAGGCTAGCTTAGAAAATTTGTTTAATCATGAATTCATACTCTAAGCCTTGCAATGCAAAATAGTCCTCGTAGCACACATACAGATATAATAATAATAATAATAAAAGAAAAAAATATATGAAACGTTTGATCCAATACTGTTAATGAAACTAAAAATAAATAAAGAATAAAATATAGTTACTTACAGAAAACGTACAAATTGGTTGTTTTCATCATACACTATCAATGATTTCTTGATTTAAAACGATTTCATGGTCACCAAGAAACTGAGATACGAGTGCGTATTATTTAATTTTCTAAAACTGTGTTAAAACTTCATTGTCCAGAATCAAGTCTTTCTACACTACCTAAAACTAGTAAACATCGTGGGGTAGCTCTAAGCTGATTAGATTAATATTGTTAATAGTGAGGTCAATATCACTTTAAAAAATTGAATTTCCATTTACATTGAAATTTTACCTCTAACTTTTTACCGATTTTCAAAAACAATTCACCAGACTTAAAGCTTAGCCCCTTTGATGGCAGTTTGCCAATTTTTATAGCAATATCTTTATAAACTAATAAAATATTCCAATAACACTGCGAGTACACTACGAGCAGGTATATATGCCACTTTAAATGTTTCATTGACATTTTAAATAAAAACGTTTCCCTTTTTTTTCTCTCAAAAAAAAGCTATGTGAATGCACTATTCCATGTTTTTGTATTTTGTTTTGAAAAACTAATGTTTTTCTGTTTGTATACGATTGAAAATGTCGGTGATTTTATGTAGGTGGCGTGGCAGTATCTATTAATTATAAATATGGTTCACGTAAGTGTAACCTTGACAGTAATGGGACATAACGACCTCGTAAGATACTTTTTGGGCGAAAAAACACAATTTATGCGTTCGGTTTTCAAACATCACAGACTGCTAAAAAGTGTATGCAGATATATTCCACCTTACGCATAAATCCAATTGGATCACTGTAAATTAACACAAACTTGCTTATTTATTCTTTCAATACTCTACAGTATAATGAAAATAATCAAGGCACGAAATTCAAGAATAGGTTAGATAATTTGTTTTGAAGGTCGGTGTACGGAACATCGATTGTAGTTGAAAAAGCGGTTGACTTTTGGTCAGTCACTAAAGGATTAGGGGATTACAGCACTCTAAGTCGTTATAAAATTATTGGGGGGATCGGAAACCTTTCGTATATAGCCGCTGTGGAGATTAGAGAACACTCTATGATTATGAAACGTAATCCGATAAGAGGAAAATGTATTGGACGTGGATTTAGAGAAAGGGATATGAAAAACAGGTGTTTAACAGAAGACACAGAAAAAGAACGGGAGATGTAAGAGAGACCGAAAAAACTGAGAGAGAGAGAGAGAAAGGCGAAGGAAAATGTATTATGCTGCCAGTAAGGAGTAAAAACTGGTTCATTTGCGGGTTTTATGGACGTTTTTTGCGTTTTTTTTTTACCACTACTTCGCCCCCTGTAGATGGATCTTCACCAAATTTGGCACGAAGGTTTGTTG
>NW_013666005.1:37139-37903 GCF_000517525.1 Limulus polyphemus | reverse complement strand
GCACTTTTTTATTTTTACAATTACATATAAGGGAAGCGACTTTTCATGTCCTAAGATAACCTTTATTAATCATGAACTTACATAACTTTCGTATAGGGGTCGGGTACTCCAGCTAGTAAACAATAAATCAGTTATGCGTTTTAGAAATAAGTACAGCCTCAATAAAGTTGAAGGGAAAGCGAAGTGCGAATATAGTACGATCACAACAAGGTAGTGTCAAAAGCGGTCTACAGCAGAAACCAACAACAACAACAAAAACGTTTTCATAACTCTGTACGTACAATAAAGGAGAACTTTAATCCAATTCATTTTACACGATATAAGTTTAAATATGCACATCATTCAGAAAAGTTCAATTTAAAACTACTTTCCTATTATTTTATCAATTTTTAATGATTTTCCCTCTTCGACATTTGTTATTTGTAGTTAAGCACAATGGGCTATCTGTGCTGTGCCCGCCACGAGTATCGAAACCCGGGTTTTAGCGGTGTGAGTCGGCAGATTAACCGCTGAACCAGTAGTCGTTTTATTATTTGGATGTTTGCTATTCAGATAATGTAGATATTTACCAACACCTTATTGGAACAGCTACTATAGTCGGCCGGCATAGCCAGGTGGTTTTGGCGCTCGACTCGCAATCTGATGGTCGCGGGTTCGAATCCCCGTCACACTTAACATGCTCGCCCTTTCAGCCGTGGGGGCGTTATAATGTGACGGTCAAACCCACTATTCGTTGGTAAAAGACTAGCCCAAAAGTGTGCGGT
>NW_013666005.1:32996-36139 GCF_000517525.1 Limulus polyphemus | reverse complement strand
TGTTTTCTCTCAGATCCTGTCCCAAAGAAACCAGCAATTGTTTTCTCTCAGATCCTGTCCCAAAGAAACCAGCAATTGTTTTCTCTCAGATCCTGTCCCAAAGAAACCAGTAATTGTTTTCTCTCAGATACTGTCCCAAAGGAAACCAGTAATTGTTTTCTCTCAGATACTGTCCCAAAGAAACCAGAATTGTTTTCTCTCAGATCCTGTCCCAAATAAACCAGTAATTGTTTTCTCTCAGATCCTGTCCCAAAGAAGCCAGTAATTGTTTTCTCTCAGATCCTGTCCCAAAGAAACCAGTAATTGTTTTCTCTCAGATCCTGTCCCAAAGAAACCAGTAATTGTTTTCTCTCAGATACTGTCCCAAAGAAACCAGTAATTGCAGTTTTACACTATACAGGACAATAATGTATACCTTTTAAAAAAGTTGACTATTGTTGTAGGAACTGTACGTCCACAGCTTGAAACCTGTTTTAAAAATAAATAACTTATTGATATTCAAGAGTAAACTAAACAGTACGTTGAAGCTACCACTAGATGGCTGTTACCAATGATAAAATAACTTTAAGTAAGACTGAGAAATGCATCTTATCACGTGGTTACGAATGAAGTACAATGGCGAACTCGTGAAAATCTAGTTATTGCAAGTCTGAAGTAAGTCTTAAATCAAACTTCTTTGCCTCGGATTGTGAGCTATTTTATATATTCTCGTGTCAACTGCACGGCACGAAAATATGACGAATAACCGCCGTGGTATATCCAACAGAGACACGGCGTTCAATGAGGATTGTAATCTTACACTCTATACTATTCTGAGTGGGCTCGAACTTTTTTTAAACTGTGATTCTTGTATGTGTTTTCTATGAGATATGAATCGTCTTGTTATAAGAAAGCAGCAAACTTTATATTTTGGTCTTCAGTTAAGAAAGAAATAGTCTGATGGTTAACTTAAACCTACCTTGAGTTTTAAAAGGTACGGTTTCTGTAAGTAATCCTTTTGCTTTTTAAAGAAATTGAAAAAAACAACAACAGAGTTTGGTCACCTAAAGATATAATTCCGGTTTCCAAATATCTCAAGATTACTGTATATATTTTTATATTTACTATTCTGATAAAATGTAACTAATAAATAGATATGAAAAATAAATAAAAGGTAAATATATCCCAGTTTACAGTTTCTTTTTTATAAGTTTTTAAATCATATAATGTAAAAACCCAATAGAAAATTGTCCTCATCATGATCATATAGTGTGACTTTTCCCGTTTAAGTTCTGCACAAGGTAATGCTTTCATACAGCAGTAACAGTGTATCTGGTGTCACACTCTGTGGTGATGAGTTATAGGTCATGTACTGTATGTCAAATAATACTAAACTAAAGTATTGCCTGGCAATATAACTTAACGTAAGCTAAAGTATTGCCTGGCAATATAACTTAACGTAAGCTAAAGTATTGCCTGGCAATATAACTTAATGTAAGTAATAAACTGATAATAAAGATTATATATTAACAACATTATAATGAGACTAAAATTCAAAATAATTTTTCCATTACCATTCCTTGTTGTCATCCTTAAACCATAATGGATAATATCTGTGGTCATAGCACCTAAACACGTTGGAGAGATTTCATCTATTACACAGGATTCCTACGCCGATGTAAAACTCGCCAGCAACTAAGGAGGATCAGTTAAGGGTTGAGAGTTGAGTACTTCAACTCCTACTGCCTTTCGCTGTCTGCAGGCAGTTACCTTTAATATTTAGCTATAACCTTAACGTAGAATTAAACCACTTTAAAATTCTACAATATAAAACACCCAAAACCCACCTAGATTTATATAAATATATTATAATCATTAACCATAATAATGTGAAATTAGGGATAATCTTGTTGACCAATCACGTAATTCTTGAAAGAGATGTGTATAAATCAATACCACATGAAACAGTGTAGGTTGAACTGCTGTTCGAGCTAAAATTGAAAGATAAATAGCTTTCTTCTAAGATTTTAATGTTCAGTATTGTATAATTTATGTTGGTTAGGTTGAAGTCTGAAATCTTGATGTGCAATATAACTTATATCAATTAGGTTGAAGTCTGAAAACTTGATGTGCAATATAACTTATATCAATTAGGTTGAAGTCTGAAAACTTGATGTGCAGTGCAGTGCAGTTTATATTAGTTAGGTTTAAAATCTGAAATCTTCATATGCAGTATCGTGCAGTTTATACCAGTTAGGTATGAAGTGTGACATCTTGATATGCAGTATCTTATTGTTATAATAGTTAAATCTCACACTATTCGGCCAGTCAAGAGTTGCCAAAAGAAGCAAAGAGTTGGCGGTAGGTGCTGTTCACCAGCTGCTTGTTGACCTCTCTCTTAGTCTTATTGGTTCAGAATAAGAAGAGGCTATGCGCAGATGGCCCTTTGTGTATCTTTGCCCCAAAAAATCTGAAAAGGAAGCAAATAACTCCAATGTTGGATTTCTGTGAAATTATAATATATATTTTTTTCTTTGTGAATGCATTTTCTAAAGTAAAGCCTTTATATCTTTTCCTCGCGAAAATGATTTAAAAAAGTCCTAACTTTCCAGTCGTATTTGATAGTAATGCTTTCTCCAATTCCCGGAGAGATAATCTATAATAGAACTTTGTTACGCCTTGTTTTATTAACAATAAACAAATTAACGGACAGGAAATATAGGTCGGCTCGTGTCAAAGAGCAACGTTTTCCCCACGTCTTTGTATTTGCTCAGAGTCTCTGTTGATATATTCACATTTAATCAACACTAATTCAAATCAAATTTCCTTGTTTACAAAAAACAAAAGTCTTACCCTCAATAAATATATTTGTTTGGAAGTTCATTGTACGAGAAGAATACAGTATAGTGTGTTGTAGAAAGACGACCGCAAAGTTTGTTTTCAAAGCCTAACAGCAACTACGTGCTTGATATGGTTTCGCTATGCACAAAGTGTTGTTTGTAGCTTTTTTATGTCAAGCTTCCCAAAATTTCATCAAAGATTGAAACATTATGCATCATTTTGGTTTCTTTCGCAAACAAAAAATTATAAAATTAAATAACTTTATGTTTGTTTGTTTGTTTTGTTTGTTTTTGGAATTTCGCGCAAAGCTACACGAGGGCTAT
>NW_013666005.1:30719-32970 GCF_000517525.1 Limulus polyphemus | reverse complement strand
AAATTATTCATTGACTTTGCTTTTTATATTTTGTGCTTTGTATAGAATTTCAATATGATTTATGCTTAGAGTTTGTTTGTAGTTAAGCACAGAGCTACACAATGGGCTATCTGTGTTCTGGTCACCACGGGTATCGAAACCCAGTTTCTGGCGTTGTAAGTCAGCAGACATTCCGCTGTGTCACTGGGGGGGGGCTTATACTTAGAGAAGGGGATGATTAATTAATTTCCAAGTCAGTAGAAATGAAAAGCAACGTATAAAAATATTAAGTTAATACTACACCCACGTACATGCGCACACACACACCGTGTATATGTATTAGTCTAAAGTTACTATATGAAGTACTAGAACAGTAAAGAAAGACTATCCCGATTTAAAAGATAATAAAATCGCCGCTGATGTTCTTAACTAATTTTAGACTAAAACTACTTATTAGAAACAAAAAATCTTACATTTTTACAAAATATATGATTACATCTGTGTTTCCATGGGCGCGTTATTAAATTGAGAGACACAACCGGCATGATAGTGTAATATACTGTATGAATTATTCTAAAGCTGGTTTGGCAACAGACCATGGAAATGAAACATAATTATATGTATGAAGTATTCATGGAATTTTAACAAATTTTTCACCTTTACAGGCAGATATATGAAGTTATTTTATTATTCAAACAGAGACAGAGGATTCAACTGGGAAATTATACAGCTGTTGGATCCTAACGTAAAGTAGATAAAATAAGCTATGCCTTTTTCAAACCCACTGTGTTACACGTAGGAAATACAACGAAAAAGGTTGACTCGGTGAGAATGTGCGATAAGTACTATCCTGTACCTGGAGGTAGTATTATCAAAATATGCCGGTGTGAAAAGTGTAAAGAGTACCAGCTTTGACAGACAATTTATGTACGGTAAAGTATTAATTTTTGTACAGTAAGGTTACAAGTAACTTGTATGTTGTTGTTGAATCTCCCAATCTATGGCTAAATTTCAGAGGCAACCAGTATATAGTATCACGGGACTTAAAATGTTTTATGAAGCAAATAACTTCTTTCATACGTTAGTTTAGGGATTAAAGATAAATTTTGGTTCTAATGCTTTTTACTCGTATTTACATTGGTAATTATATGTTTTCTATCGTTCGAATGAATACCGGAATGTTAAAAGAAATACGGACGAAACTAGAAATGAGGAAAATTCTAGTTTCGTTAATACACGAAAAAACAAAACAAAAATGTACTCAAGTATTTTTTCTTCTTCTTTTTACCTTGCCGAATACACTGAACTATACAATGAATCAGACTGCCATAGGAAATGCACATGCTTCGAAGCAAAGCCAAGGATAAAACAGAACTATTTTTTACAATGCTTGTAAGTTCAAAGGGGCCGTTTGTTAGATGACGCTTTTACACTTAAACCAAATACACAAACAACGTTAAGTCTGCACAAGAAATGCAATTCATATTTATGTCTGCGTCCACTGAGAGTTGAGCTCTGGGGTGCGGCTTTCTCTAACTTTTATCTGATTCGCTGACAGGAAAGATAACTGTCTATTTCTGGATGTCACGTGCTATTTTCCCTACAAGAAAGTCGGTTAATTGCCAATTTCTGAACCCACATCTCGTATGATTTCATAACAGGAAGCTAATATGATATTTGAGCGAATCTTGACGTTCAAAATGGAAAGTCAAAAACCCAATAATTTAGAAAAAACTTGCATCTTAACTAAGGGGTAGCTGGCACATAGTACCATTCTGTACTATACTTGTCTTACAAATAATGTATTCAGAGCAAAATCAGTTGGGGCAAGGTAAGTTTGGTTTTACTTCCACATATTATTTTAACATAAAAATTAGAATATTTAACAGTAGTTAATGGAGGTTGAATTATCATTAATTATCTAATGTGGTGGAGTCAGCCAGGATATATTTTTATTTGAAATATCTGAAGTATTCTTGGTGAAATTATAGAATATAGCAGGCCAAGTTGTGTGTTCATAGTATTTTATCGAAGTTCAGTTTATCTGTGTTTTCCACAACAGTCCGTCGTATAGATCAGCGGTAAATTTATGGACTTACAGTGCTAAAATCGGGGGTTTGATTCCCCGCAGTAGGCAGAGCGCAGATAACCAATTGTGTAGTTTTGCGATAAAACAACAACAACGATTCAAAACCATTAGCAACAGTCCCATTAAGTCTTTAATTGCCCGGCATAGCCAGGTGGATAAGGCGCTCGACTCCCAATCTGAGGG
>NW_013666005.1:22733-29719 GCF_000517525.1 Limulus polyphemus | reverse complement strand
TATTTCTAGAAGGAGGTGGCGTGATACTAGTCACGTGACCTCGCTGACTCAACAATAATATGTTATAAATCACATAAATATACTTTTCATTTAGACTTTTAATAGGTCTAGAGTGTAACTAAGATCCATACATTTATATGTCAAAAGTATACCAGCATCTACATTTATTGCAAAATCAGATTTTTGTGCACTAGCACATGCATGGCACACACATCTTATTATATGGACAGTGATTGTGTAAGTCTGTTTGACCATGTTTGCATTGCTGTATTAAGGCCCACAATTAACAAAAAATTTCCAAAATAATGCAAGGTTTTTATGTTGTATTGGACATCCAGCACTGCTAAACAAACATGATCCATCATGTATGGCATCAGTATACATTTACTTGTCATAAGACATTAGTATTAGACCTATTACATTTTTAAACACTATTCTTAATCTAGTCTAGCAGAGATTTTCAAGAGTTACAAGAAGTATATAAGAATAGTATTCCAACCACACACTATTTGTCATATCCATTGCCGAGGATGCATTTCTTTCAACCCAGAGCTCTTCAGGCTGGCTGGGATAAAACAAACACAGCAGTTGTCAGAACAATATTTATATAAGCCATTTGATACAACAACAGTTTTTATGGTGTGTATGAATTTTATAAGCCAGTTAATAATGATTACAATTTTACTTGTCATAAGATGTTTAATATTAGGCCTATTATATTTTTAAAGACTATATTCTTAATCCAGTCCCTTAGGGAATTTCAAGAATTGGAATAGTGTATAAGAATAGTATTCTAACCACACTATATTTATCATACCTATTACCTACAGTGTGTTTTTTTCAATCCAGAGTGCTTAAGGCATCAGTATAAAGGCAATTTTGTTCATGCTCTACCTAGATCTATTTGTTTGTAGCAAGAAATTCACTATGAAATTCTAGGAATCCCTCTAAAACACATTTTGAAACAATAATAATAATAAAATATTATAGTTATGCATACTAATACATGCATATATTAGAATAAAAGTAAGGATTGTTAATGAATAAATAATGATACTTAATAAAACAAATCTCAATAGAAATGATAAATATTATGTAATAAATTCTACCAAATTTAAAAACTTAACAGCATTACTCAAAAATTAATAAATTTGACTATTGAATATAATGTTAAAAGAAAAAATAATCTAATGAACATTTTTGTGCATTGTGAATTTAGTTTTTATTTCCATCCCTGGCCCAGCATTGCTAGGTGGTTAGGGCGCTCAACTCGCAATCTGCATGTCGCACCAAACATGCTCGCCTTTTCAGCCGTGGGGGCATTATAATGTGACGGTCAATCCCATTATTTGTTGGTAAAAGAGTAGCCCAGGAGTTGGTGGTGGGTGGTGATGACTAGCTGCCTTCCCTCTAGTCTTACACTGCTAAATTAGGGACGGCTAGCGCAGATAGCCCTCGTGTAGCTTTGCGCGAAATTCAAAACAAACAAAAAAACATCTTAATATGATAATATTTTCATTTAATTCTGCTGCAAAACTTCATACCATGTTCAGTTTAGTTTCACATTAGAAAATGATATTCATCAGAGATGGATGTGGCTTAGCCAAGAAAAAGGGATGACCCTTAAGTTAATTATGAATCCAATCTCATATTACTAATTCTTTAGTATTCTCAAGACTAGCAGTTTTATCATAGCTTTTTAACAGAGCAGATAAGCGTTATAGTTTGCTATTGTTGAAGCAATATAGATATCTATGTTTAACACACGTTGGTTAAAAGGTTTTTAATGCATCTATGGATAAATAATTGTTTTTAATTTTCATCCCCAGAAATAGTGTAACTAAATTACGATAATAATTTCTTAATTCTAATTTCGAACTACGATAAAACAAATAGCGTGACTTAGTACGAAAAAATAAGTAGTCAGTGAATAAGCCATAAAGTGGGAATAAGTCTGGCATCATAAAGATTCAATGGCATCGGTTTAAATACGGTATAAGAAAATCGAGTTTTCGTGAACAGAATAGTAGAATGCGATTCAAGGAAAATGAATACGGTTTCGTTCTTATATAAATAGACTAAAGTTAATGGAGAATATAAATTCACGTTGGCACACATATAAACTCGTGTCTTCATACATAAAGTGGAAAAAAAAAGGACACATACTCGATGGACAAAAATAATCGATCGGGAATTTCTTACTCTCACGTAATTGCATAAGCAATTAAATTTATCAAATGAAATCTTCAACTGGTACATATATCGAGCTACAAAAATTAATAAAACCCTGCTCAGTTGCGGGTATACTAACACGTGTTTGATACTTTTAAATTATTAGATAGTGTTTATTTGTTTGTTTTTTAATTATGCACAGAACTACACAATGGGCTATCTGTGTTCTGATCACCACGGGTATCGAAACCCGGTTTCTAGTGTTGTAAGTCCTGCACAAAGCTACACAATGGGTTATCTGTGCTCTGCCCACCACGGGTATCGAAACCCGGTTTTTAGCGTTGTAAGTCCTGCACAAAGCTACACAGTGGGTTATCTGTACTCTGCCCACCACGGGTATCGAAAACCGGTTTCTAGCGTTGTAAGTCCGCAGACATACCGCTGTGCCACTGGGGGGCATTAGATGGTGTTTCCTTCAAAAAGCAATTTTATCTAAATGAGGCAAATCCTTTAAAATAAAAAGTTTGCTGTATTTATAAAATAAACTGGTGAAGAGGAAACATTTCGTACAACAATCATAACAAAAACTCTATGTTTTTTTTTTCTAAGGTTGATAACTAGAGGTTAATGAGTCACTTTCTTTATAATGTTTTTTATACATAATGATTTGGCGGGAAGACACTGTCGATATAATAATAAATACAATGGCGAATAACAAGTTAAGTAAGATGCCTATAAGCTGTGTAACATTTATGGCGCTAATGGCAACAAACCAGATGGAGGACGTGAGATACAAAGTCATTCAAGTTGAGAGACAATTAAAGTAACCGGCACCAAAAAATGAAATGAATACATTCAGACACTTAAATAAAAAATCATCAAATACAAATAAATGAGACTGAAATCATACACTGTACGATCAAAGTGGGGTGGATTTTGTGTTATGCTAATTATTTCAACTAAGAAAACAAAGAAAAGAAAAGATGAAATAAAAAACTTTTTTTTTTCCCCTTCAAGGTCTCGCAGGGAAAGTCGACTTTACAGTAAAAGAAAAGTAATGTAAAATTTAATTGGTAACCCTGAGTCACGATCAGATACAGAAGAATCTAATTCCCTTCTTTAGAGTAATTATTAGTTGTCAGACTCACATTTGTTTTGCAGTCTGCTACTTATTTTAACTAAAATTTTAAGTAATGCTTTTTTTTCCTGTCATATGTAACTTCTCTATTTAAAAAGCTACATCACAGAAACTCATCAAAATTCTGATTGGCGAACAGTATTCAATGCCCGACGTTCTTGTTAGAGCCAGTCAAGGTAAAGGTGATGCTATCCGTTATCGGTTGATATTACATATGGATGTGTATAAAATGTTAATTTTTCACAGATAAGCAATATAGTTACATCCCATCTTCCAGAGAAAGTGTTAACAAGAAATATAAAAACACTTTTATGCACTACTTTCTAATGTTTTAAAACTAAATTTATATCACTTATGATAATGTAGTAAAAGAATATGACAACAAAGAACTGATTGAAAATTGTCTTGATTTTCCTAATATTATCTAGAAAGAATGGCAATCTTTAGAGGATTTTCCATGCAGCATACTTTCTTTCAACTAATTCTCAACTAATTCAACTTATTTAACATATAACACAATCTTATAAGTTTTCAAGCTTAGAGAAGCAAACAGAGCTGATTGATTCAACCGCTTTAAAAATAAACAAACAAACTGATTTACCGGCCAGAACGCGAACCTTGGACTTTTATTTTTGGGATTTCTATTTGCACTTAGTCCAGAAGAGTAGTGGAAAAGAAACTTGCTGTTTCTTTATGCGTGTGAAAACAGGATTTTCCGCAAAGCTACTAATTTACCAATTGAACTTCCACTCGATTATCAATGGCAAAAAACAACAACGTTTTTATCCAACAATTTTATCTACAGCTGCAGACGCTTGGATACATTGCTGCAAGTTTCTTTCTATTGCGTTAGATAGCTTAGAAAAAAAAACATCACAGAAAAATTAAAATTATCTATAAAATGACGAGTAAACATTGTATTAAATTATTGGATTTATCGCTAAAAATCTTTATGTTATGCCTGTTTCTATTTGTTAGTATTTTTTTATGCTTGATTTTATAATTTATTATCTGTTATGTCCACCGCTGGAAATCGAACCTCATATTTTAGCGTTGTAAGTTCTCAAACTTACCGCTGACCCACTGGAGGACCAGATGTTTTTGGACTATGTTTAAATATATTCAGTTTCTTCATAGTCATAAAATGTCAACTCGAGAGGAAAAAGCACTTAGCAGCTGATAGCATTTCCTAAAAAGTGTTTAGACTACAGTCTTCATTACGAATGTTCACCAAAGATCGAACAAAAGCGGATCGTTTGCATTTCAAATGTATTAAGTTTGTCACTTAGAACCACGGATAAAACGAATATGTATATGGTGTATCATGTTTTTAAAAGTAAGCAAAATAATATTATCAATGAGCAATTGAGCTCCGTTTGATTAGAATTTAATAGGCTTAAAGGAAAATTGGTGATAAAGCCCCAAATTTAGAAATGCATGTTGAAATTAAAGAGTTAAACATTAAATATATCAAAACATATTCGATATTTTATCAGCCTGTTTAACAAAAATTCTATCACGTTTTCTTTAGGAAATCGAATTCACTGACAAAAAATACAGAATCAAACTTCAGATGTGATATTTTAATATATCTCACCGTTTTCGACGTACAGATGAAACAGAAATAAAATAATCAGATTCAGAAATATGTAAAATTCGTAGTTTTTATGTCTTATAAACAGAACTCTGATTAATCGAACTAGTAATTTCATTGAAATTATTTAGCTCACATAAGTTATAAAGAGTGGAAAGTTTTGACTCATAGAAACCTCAAGTGTGTCATTATTTTGTTTGAAATTTGATCTTAAATTGGTACATTTTTCTTTTAGCATTTTAAAGTTTTCATTCTGCCACTGTTATAAGCTGTAGACGTCGAAGAACGCTCAATATCCTGGTGTTCTAATTTACTTATAGGTGAACCTAAACATATTATATGATAATTTGAACTATATTTACTCATCATAGTGCTTCTCAGTTGTATGTTGTGGTCGAATATATCGCGATATGCACGTATTTCTTGCAAATTGACAGGAAATTGTTCCTCAAATTTTGAAATACTTTAATACATCTAAGTGAGTATTTCTTGAAAATTGACAGGAAATTGTTCCTCAAATTTTGAAATACTTTAATACATCTAAATGAAATGAATAGTTTTATGTAGGTTGAAATGTTACATCATTAATGTGTGGATAGTTTTTTTCAAGGTGATTAATGTTATATCAGTGTTAAAATGCGAGATTAAAACGTGACTTTTTACAAATTATTAGGTACTCATTTTTATACGATATTAAAGTTATGAGGCTTTTGAAAATACTTGTTCAGACTTTACTAGATACAAAAATGTGTGATTCAGAATTTTTTCTTAAAGTTACAAAAAGAGTTTTCTGCGCAAAAATGTCCCTAATTTCAACTGATAATGTAGAAAGGTAACTAGTCAAGAGCACCCACCACCAACTCTTCAGATACTCTTGTTTGATCGAACACAGTCGGATTTGACTTTTGCTTTTATAGCACACCTACGGTTCCAAAGTACGGATCACGATTTTACAGGCCGCGAACCATGAATCCGTTTCAGCATGCTAACAGCTAGGTCACGCTCGCCCCACCTAATATAATATACCCCCGGTGACTCAGCAGTAAGCCTGAGGACTTATGACGCTAAAATCGGGTTTTGTTATCCGCCGTAGGCAGAACACAGGTTATTTTGTAGCTTTGTGCTTAACACTATACAACAATAAAAAAAACACACACAAAAGAACAACACAATATAAACTCTAAAATTTGATAGAAGGTGTAATTTATTTGTATTGTATCATATTCATCAAGAAATATGGCTTGCAATTAGTTCATAGATGGCGGTGAAGGATTACCGTACCAGATGTGATGTTCAAGTTCTCAAGATTTTCAATCGCAATGAAATCCAAAGAAAATGGCTGAAGTCACTGTCATGCCCTTCGAACCAATTTCTAGCAATAGTAATGAGAAAGTATTTCAATATATATTTAGAAGAGCCCATCTCTTCATGGGGAAAGATGCTTAAGTGAACAAAATCGACTTCAGCGTTCAGAAATTGGTCGGATACAATTTGCCCTTCTAAAGGCATCAAAGGGTCCATCATTACACGTCCTCAATCGACCTGTATTGTAGGGATAATATAGGAGGGATCAAGTTTTTTTTATGAGGATTTTTCTCCATATGTGCATTCAACAGATAGTAAACACACATCCACAAAGGTGAACCACGACTCATCAGACGACATCATACACTTCCAATTATCTTCTGTTTATAATTTGCAGTTTAAGTAGCCCTGAAGCCACGCTTTTCCGTTCGCCCCCAAGGTAAAGGGTTTTACATATAGTTGTCATCTGTCATGTGTTTCAGATCTTCGCACGGTAATGTCGAAAATCGTCAAATCCTGACCACTACTGAAACAATTCGTTGTTGTCTAGTTCACCTTAGATGTCTTCTGTCCAATTGCTATTTCTCTCGTCTGTCACTATCAGGTGGCAGCCACATTCCTTTTCGATTACCGGTTTTGATAGACTATGATAATAATATGCTTAATTCAACAGTATTTTGATAATGATTTGCTAAGTGGCACCTACTATCACGCCCTTTGAAAGTCTGAGATATCTTTGCATTTACTCATTCTCTTACTCAAAGCTACTAGAGGGTT
>NW_013666005.1:0-22686 GCF_000517525.1 Limulus polyphemus | reverse complement strand
TATAACGCCCCACTAGCTGAAAGGGCGAGCATGTTTGGTGTCCCGGGGATTCGGACCCGCGACCCTCAGATTGCGAGTCGAGCTCCCTAACCACCTGGCCATGCCGGACCCGCTACTAGAGGGATATCTGCACTAGGGTTTCCTAATTTTTAAATGTTAGCAAAAAGGAAGGGGGCAACTAGTCAACACCACTCACCGTCAATTATATAACTACTTTTATCAGGCCGAATAATGAGATCGAACTGCTACTCTTATAACACACCACGGCCACAAAATACACCAGCTTGGAACCTCAACTTAACAATCCGGCATTCTAATTATTGAGCTACATGACATGAATAAATCTGCATTCAGGTGAATACTTCTAACGTCATGTGATTAGATTTTTTTGCATAAACAAATAAACGAAGGGGTAGAAAATTTGTATTTGTCTGTGAGTGGTTCTTAATAACGTAAGCAGCCAACTTAGAGCCTAGGGCTTTTAGTTATCAAAAAAATAAGTAGTTATTATTAAAAGTGTTCGTCTGAAACAACCTCTGAATGATTGCTTGCAATAATTATCCACAGATCGTGCATTTTTTTCCTTCAATTTTTAATCACTGAAAATAAAAAACATATTACCAAAAATATTGAAACATCACACGCTGCAGAAGACTGGCACTTTTTTACTTCGCTGACAATAATTCTAGAAGACTTACCCTTGTATCAATAACTGTCTGGACTATTACTAACATAGTCATATAGCTTTGAAACACTACTGACTGAAGAGACCACCACTATTCTTACAAACCACGAATAATTGTTGTGAGGTTTCGAAGTCCATTCTCTCTGCCTTTCATATGGTGTTCTTAAATGTCTCTATGTGAACCAGTTAGATTCAAATCAGGTTTCTGGATTGTCCAAGGGTAATTTTGGGCATAATGTTCCTCAGGGCTTGACATGTGGTGTATAGCATAGTGCATTATTACTAGCTGAGGATTTAGTATTCTGACACCTTTGGTAGTGTAGTATAACTTTTTGCTAAGAGTTAATTATCTTATATTAGAATTAAGGAAGATACAGAAAATTACTTAAGTGTTCAAACACCTTTTGAAAACATTCATTATACAATGATACCAGCTGTTAAAGTGAGGAATTATTAACAAAGAAACTTCAAATACAAGAAACTGCTACTCTCCTATTGAACTTCCACAAATAATAATTAATGATTATGATAATCATAGAAGAAACTTTGATGTCTGTATGTAGGTTATCCACATCATTTGAAGCTCAGTTGTACAAATATCGCAGTGAACAATATTGAAAAACATTTAATTTGCAGCATAGGATCAAAAAGAAGCCTAACTACTGTACGATTTTTTGGTTCGATAATATGCATATTCTTCGCCCAGATTTTTCACTTATAAAATACTTTCAAGTATTTGAAAATTATACTGTTGTAAACTATAACCTACAAAAGTTACTGATCTCCTTTATTTTGCCTCAACGTTTTTTACAACAATATATTCTTAACAAAACAAGATTTCATTGACATATTTTCTGCTGAAAGATATATTAAGAATCGCGAAATTGGGTTAGCTAAGTTATGAAAAGCTAGAAAAGGAAAGTATCAGAAGTCACGAAAAAAAAAAAGAGGAAAGAAAACATCACCACCTACCTGCATCAAGAGAAGTTACTGGAAATTTAAATATGTTAGTAACTTTTAATGAAAGAGTACTTACAAAGCATTAAGGTGGTGTCCTAGTGGCTGGAAGCAGGGATTTGTTTGTAATTAAGCACAAAGCTACACAATGGGGTATCTGCGCTCTGTCCACCACAGGTATCGAAACCCGGATTCTAGCGTTGTATGTCCGCATACATACCGCTGTGCTACTGGGGGGCAGGAAGCAAGGAATTGTCTAGGTTTTGTATTTAATTAGCTAAATGATTTCAGCTCACCTACAGCCCACACTACATTTGTCGGACAAATTTATGAATGCGTTAGCGATAGAGGCAGACGAGGAATTGTGAAATTTTGTTTGAATTTATATTCAAGTAAAAAAGCAAAAATATATGATATAAGTACAAAACATAATACGTAAATATGGTAGCTAAGCTAGAAAATAAGCAAAAACAAAATACGCCAAACTGGTGATATGACAGTGAAATGTTAAGTTAGGTTTTGGACTGTCTAACTGGGCCAAGTGTTAGATATACATATATTCTTAAACCATGCTTTAAAAAAAAAGTCCAAGTTAGACAGTCGAAGACATTACGTAGAATTTAAAGTTTAACGTATTTTCACTCTTGCTTATTTTACAGCCTGGTAACTTTTTTCACATATCATGTCTTCTACTGATATATCCATATTAAGCACAGTAAGTACAGAGTATATTAATAAAATGATATGTAAATTAACACAAACAAAGAGATTTAGGCACGATTACTTAACATAATGAATGTCCAGATTAACATGAAATATAATGAGTGTGTTCAGAAATAAATTAATATACTGAGTATATGGATGAATACTACAAATAATGAACATGCGCATGGATAGAATAAAATGTGAATATATATACGAGGATAGAACATACAAGTAACATAAACAAAAGTACAAAAGCAAGAAAACAATGTGCTATTTTTATTCAAGGGATAAATGATCTATAATGGTACGTTAAGTGTTGGTCATTAGTAGTTATTTCTAACATTTACTTCAGTATCTTAATACATGTACTTACGTATTTCTCTATATTCTATCGGGACTAAACCTGGAGGGTTTGCATGACAGTCGTTCTTCTCTTTGCTTCGTATATCTTTGAAATTTTGGTTTCCTTTAGTCCCATTACTCTTGTGTCTAGTGCCATCTATTGCATTACAGTTTCGTTGATCTTCAACTTTTACATCTTTACTTACACTGCATCCCATTGCCACCTCCTAAAATACAAAGGAATAATAATAACATGAAAGTTTATAAAATGCGTTTTACATGACATTAATGTCTTCAAGTACAGGAAACAGTGGGGAATATAGACAATGTAATTTTGAAAAATATACATGCACACACACACACACACACACATATATATATATGTAAATTTAACGTTTTCGTTGAAAACTAAAATTCATATTAAATACGAAGTGTCGAGAATGTGACATATTTTATTTTAATTACCTTCTGAACTAGAGCGGTTTTTGCTTATGTGACCTGCTATCTACTTGGTACAGAGAGAGACTGTCTTCTACCTTGGCTGATGCTGTGCAAAATAATGTGGTTTTGATCAGTCAAACCCACACACGTCAGAGTCACGCGCGATCATACACGAGATTGAGTGCACACGCATGGTCCTGCATAACAAAACAAAGTTATTAAAGAAGAGATCGAGAATAAAGTAAAATGATATACCTTAAGTAATACAATATTAATATACAATCTTAAGTAATTAACAAAAAAAGAATGAATGAGCCACAGTATTGTTCTTGCTTAATTGGTTATCAATTAATGTAAAGATAGGATGACGTGTTGAATAATTCCATATAATACTGTTCTTGTGAAATAATGTATTTACAAAGATTTTGGTTATATTCTTAGCTTTATTGATTTAGTTTATCGACATCAAGACACACTTTAGTGTATCAGTGTGTCTTGCGGCCAAAAAATCAACCTGCAGGACACACCGTGTATTATTAAAAGGGGAGATAGTTTAGCGATTTTCCACCTTCTGTAGCTCGGACTGTGGTAATCCAAACAATTACATAGTTTCAGTGGATGTGCACTACGAGGCTTTTACTTCACATACCAAATTTCAAGGCAATCCATTAAAAAATAACTGTGATATAAAATCTCATATTTTTCGTTCTTCGCACCAAAACTACAGAAACTTTATTTAATAGAAAAAACATACTTAACTTTTATGGATTTTTTTTTCAAATTTAGTACACTGACAGATCTTTACAACCTACAATTAGGAGTCTCATTTGGTATAAATATAAGTCACATGTGCAAAGTTATTAAAACAAAACCGCTCAAATTTAACGAAAATATTTGAGCACGCCTACGCAAAAAGTCACGTGAGCTATCGGTTAACATTTTTACTACGGCTTTACCTGAAAGTAAAAGTGGGTCGTTTTTAGTTTTTTGTCATTCGGATTAAAGAAGACTGATTTAGAGCAGCAAAACTATAAGGTGAAAGGATGTGCAGATACATAAGTATTGGTTAGGCCAAGAAAACTAAATTAGTAGTTTCTAGCTCAAGTTTTCAAAAGAATCATACGGGTGGACGGTTATTATTGATTATTCATTGCCAACTTTTGAGCACAAGTTTACTAAATTTTATGGAGTTATCCTATTTAAAGAGAGTTTAGCGTCATGTGATATTAGATTAAGCAATTAGCCTAAATAATGATGCTTGATACGGCTGTACCGATTGCATGGGGGTGATGACTAGAAACTGTTAATCTAAAGTCCATGGTGTTAGTATAAAGGAAGCTATTAACACTGTTTTAGAGAGGAAAACCATATATTTTAAAGAATATTTTGGTTTTTTAAAGTATATGTCCGTTCCGAATAATAGGGTTGCAATCCTAAAGCTAATATGGGACACTATTGAGTTTCACTTTCTTACTTGCTGTGGTTTTTTGGTGTGTACTGACAAAGCATCATGATATCTAATCAAAAACACGTTAGGTGTGAAAAAAGGTGCGGCCAAAACAGGATTCAGCGTGCGACTTAAAGGAATGAAATCAGTCCTTTTATGGATGCACTTTTTTTTCACACCAAAGGTGTTTTTGATTAGATAACCGTATACACGATAGATTGTGCAGCTACTGAAGTACTTCGAAAAATTAAATAATTGTTTCTCATTTTAATTTATTTGTTCTATAGAACTGATTCCCCCCTAACGTAAATCATCTATTTTATTGACAATGTTTAAAAACTTTTAGTCGCTCTTTGTTTATACTTCTTACACAATTTCTAATACATATCATTTTCCTTGAAAGAATAATATATATATATATATATATATACGAGTCAAGTGCCCAACTTTTTCCAGTTTCTTTTTGGTTATGATATACCACAAACTAGCCAAAAGGTTAGTTTGTTTGTTTGTTTTTGAATTTCGCGCAAAGCTACACGAGGGCTATCTGTGCTATCCGTCTCCAATTTAGCAGTATAAGACTAGAGGGAAGGCAGCTAGTCATCACCACCCACCGCCAATTCTTGGGCTACTCTTTTACCAACGAATAGTGGGATTGACCGCAACATTATAACGCCCCCACGGTTGAAAGGGCGAGCATGTTTGTTGTGACGGGGATTCGAACCCGCGACCCTCAGATTACGACTTGAGCGCCCTAACCACCTGGCCATGCCGAGCCCTAGCGAGAAGAACTGACCGAAACCTTGTCAGAACTGGTTCTTAACACAGATAAAGTTTAGAATCAAAGTAAAAATACTGATTTTTTCTAAAGGGCGTTTTAGAGAGCAATTAAATTTATGGCTGGTACGTATCCATGTAGTAAATGGAACTTTTAAAACTCTATAGAAAATGTCGTGTAAGTAACTGTTATTTAAAAGAATGGAAATTCGGTTGATGAAACCAAATCGATATTTTCAGTGATTTAATGTTAACTGACGCGTTAAATTTGATAAATCTAGTCAACATTTATTATCATGCTGCGTGAAAATAAAGAATGCTTACAAAATTATTACATGAAGCAATTTGCTCGGATAATTTATTTAAGTTAAAATATGTGAACCATGAGCAAGGGGTAATGCCAATTAAACAGAACTGCTGATCTGGCTTATAATTAACATAATAATTATTCGAAATACAGGACTAATTGTGCACACTTGGAGTTATGTTTTCTATCACACCTTCTTTCCCCGAATGTAATGAAATTTCTGTATGTATAAGAAAAACGATGGATTATTTATGCACTGCAGTATATATGCTAACATATAATGAAATATTGTTACAGATACATGGAAAAACATAACTCATAAACAATATATTATTCTTATATATATATATATATATGAAAATATCATCACTGCTGTATTTTTGTGTTATGATATAGTCAATGCTATGATATATTGTCAATGATATAGTCATGTTCTATTTATATGTTCAAGATAACAGTCTTAAAATATTTTGTTCTTTATCACAACTTGTAGTGTGTACTGGAGGAATTTAGACATTTTGATAATAAAGTTAGAATATAAAACGATTTTTACTTTCTAAATAATAATAATAAATTCTATTTCGGACATCATTTCGCCATTGAAGCTTCATCAGGGCTAATAGTACAATAAATTCTTGAGGTGAAAATATACGATAACGTTTTACGAAACGCGACCAATAAAACATCAAAAGCAGTTTAAGAAGTTAACTTGTAATTTTCACATCAAACAGTTCAGGTACTACTAACCTTGATGAAACCGCAATGGCGAAACGTTAGCTGAAATAAAAGGTCTATTATTGTTATTATCTGGAGAGTAAAGGCCGTTTTTTTTTCTGACATTATGTCAAAACAATACAATACTATTGTTGCCTATTAAATTGTCAAAGATATCGTTATGTAAGAAATTCTATGAAACTCGGCATCGCTTGGTAGCAGAGTTGGAAACTGGTTTTGTGACGCCATGAAATCAATGTTATGATTCTGAAAAACAAACTATTGTTACGTCAATTTTAGTATTACTTGTTCTGATGACATTTGACCTCAATTATAATATCCACCGAAATAGAAGTGAACACTAATCTTTTTTAATTTAAAGGAAGAAAAATGTTTCCACAAGCTTGCGTATTATAGTCCTCACATCGTTGTTTTCCACATACGAGTTGATTTGGCTTTTAGTTAGAAAGGTCTGTTTGTTTGTAATTAAGCACAATTTTGTAATTTGTTTTACGTATTCTGGTAAAATTTTAAGTATTTGGACTCATTTTTGTGATTTCCTATGTTTCAGTCAGGTTTATACAAAATTAACAAATTATTACAAAATAACCGTTTCATTCCACAAGTGTTCCATTAAAAAAATGATGTATTGTAAAAATTCAGTTATGTTTACACTTTTTTAATAGTAAATTATATCCACGAAATTTGATTAACTTTGCTAAAAGAACTCTTATAAAGAACAGACAAGAAAATGAAGTACACACGTTCAAAAACAAAAATATAAAAAAATTAAGAAAAAATCATGATGTTCATCCGGGTTTTTATGGTCCGCGACAAAAAGATCCACGCACTTTGGGGCTGTGCGCGCGCTATAATCATGATGTTAGGAAAACACATAGGTTCAAGAAATCAATTTAACTTCAAAATACTATACCATATAATCCGAGAGCATTTGAAAGGTAGATTTTTCTTCTTCAGGGGCAAACTAGGTGCACTATAAGAGTTACAGTAAAATCAGTCTATTTGATCAGAAAAAGTAGTACAAGAGTTGGCAGTGGGTGCTGTTGACTAGCTGTCTTTCTTCTAGTATATCAGTTGAAAATTAGGAACGGGTATACCCAGATAGCCTTTGTATAGCTTTGTGCAAAATACTGAAACAAAACAAAAGAAACTCTCTGATACGCCGAAGAGCTATACAGACGAATTCATCTCACATTTTGGACTTGCAGAGATTTTTCTAAATTTCAAGAAAGAGGATGCACTTAGAAATTCATTATAATGATAATATTTTTACAATTTTCCCAAATTACGCAATCCCTTAAAATAGTGTTGGTTAATTGAAATATAGCTTTTATATTCAAAAATCAAATTTTCACGAAAAATGATTATTTTACACCTTTGCCATCTAGTGTAGGAAAATAATAACATAAGAATAAATGAAGAATCTTTCACTTCAAAGCATACATAACATAGCATTTTGTCCAGATACTTTAGGATAAAAACACGTTTTATTTGATATCTAATAATGTTGTAAAATGTACATATATATATATATACGCTTTTACAAATTTTATTACGACACAGAAAACTATAGATTAATTACCACACTGAATCACTTGGTCATGATTAACAATAGCTAAGGTGTTTCGTGTAACAATTTAGCGTAAAGGGAATTTTAACATTGTAGTAAATGTTAAGACGAAAAGAACTTAGAACTTGGGTTAAAGTCTCCGATTCTACTTAACGAAGTATCTCAGGCGTTTATAAGCCTCTAACAAGGATTCACTGACTACGAAATGAGATAAAAGGTAATTTTGCTACACTTATTTCGATAGCAGGGTTAGTGCCAAGTTTACTTATGTAGAAAGAAGCTTCTGATATGCATCGTGGAAATGAATGGGTCCGATACTCGCAACAGCTTGAAAAGAAGATTGTAAATGACCACACGCATTAGGAAATTCGGACTACAAAATCTTGAGCGGTTGTTTCCCGGAGTTTTCAAGACACGTTATTTTTATGTCCAATTGTTTCTAGAATTCCATTGCACGTTAGAAATCATACACCAAGCTCTGTTTATAGAATGAAAATAATTTGCAGTTTGAAAATAAAATATTTTAGATTATTTGAAGGTATACACACTCTTTATTAATTTTACCAGATGCAATTATACATAGTAATCTTTAGTAGCGGTATGGTTGTTTGTTTGTAATTAAGCACAAAGCTACACAATGGGCTATCTGTGCTCTGTCCACCCCGGGTATCGAAACCAGGATTCTAGCATTGTAACTCCGCAGACATACCGGGGGCAGATATGGTTGTAAAGAGAAGTTAGTTCTGTACACAATATCATAAAGTAATGATATTTGCAGTTATTTATTCACGTGTGGCATCATACGACTGGTTTTCATTCCCGCTCTTTGTAGTTTACAAGTTTGTTTGACGGGCGTAGTAAGCCGAACGCATCTGAATAGTAAGAGGCCCGGCATGGCCAGGTGGTTAGGGAGCTCGACTAACAATCTGCGAGTCGCGGGTTAGAATCTCCGTCCTACCAAACATGCACGCCCTTTCAGCCGTGGGGGCGTTATAACGTGACGGTCAATCTCACTATTCGTTCGTAAAAAAGTTGCCCAAGAGTTGGCGGTGGGTGGTGATGACTAGCTACCTTCCCTTTAGTCTTCCACTGCTGAATTAGAGACGGCTAGTGCAGTTAGTCCTCGTGTAGCTTTGCGCGAAATTCAAAAAACAAACAAAACAAACTCAATGGTAAGTGCGCTGGACTGTGGATCTGAGATTCTATAGTTCGCGCTCGTTACCGCGGGACCGTGGGTGCATTATAAGAGTGAAGGTCAAACCCCATTATTCCACTAGAATAGCCCAAGAGTTGGTAGTAGGTGTATTGACGAGCTGACTTACCTATAGTCTATTACTTCAAAATTAAGGATGGCTAGCGAAGGTAACCCTCGAGTAGTTGTTCAATTGTGAAAATAGTTGGAATAAGTATATCTTGATGGTGATGGACTATTTCACCAAACTGCCAGAAGCATATGCTGTTCCTGATGAAGAAGCAGAAACTCTGGCAAGGAAACTTGTTGAAGCATTTGTTTCAAGACTTGGGATACTTATTGATCTTCATTCAGATCAGGGATGGAACATTGAATTAGCCTTGTTTGTGGAGGTGTGTCAAGTCCTTGAAATAAAAAATGCAAGGACAATGGCTTTGCACTCATCTTACAGTGGAAATGTAGAGAGACAAATGTGCAACTTAAAATCAATTAGTCATTTATGTGAATGAATATCAGAAAATGTAGAAACAAGATCTGGACTGCTTCTCATGGTTACCGAACAGCAATACATGAAGCTACAGGCCAAATACTAGCGTCCCTGATGTTTAGGAGAGACCTCAAAGTACCATTGAACATTCTGTTCTCGCATCCTGAGGATAATCACTCAGTAACGTCTTACACAGAATATGCAGAGAGACTGAGGAACACCACTGATGCATTACATGATAAGATTAAAAGTGACTAAGATTTGAGTTTATTATGGTAGCTCTACAATTTCCAATGCAAGAGAGGAAGAACTTCAAAGTTCATTTGGTGTTGGAAAGTACTATGTGTTGCAGTGAAAATTATCAGTCATGTGGTATAGAGGATCAGCCCCAGCCAAAGGTCATTCAGAGAAGACTTGGCCAGTGATAATTCAGTCAGCTGAAGAACACAAGGACAGCTCCAGAAAATAATTTGACGATGAAAATTCTACCTGCTGAAGAGCCCATGGTTTCTGTCCAGACCACTTTCAAGAGTATCGCCAATAATAGAACCACCTGATGATTTGTTGACTATATATCCAAATAGACAAGACAACAAGTGACAATAAACGCCACAGAAAAGCATCAAAACGATTTGGTGAATAGTCAGTTTAGACATAGTAAGTAAACAAATTAATTCTTTTTTGTTAATCAAAACTTATATTTAATTTAACAAAATTAGTTAATGATTTAGTAATTGTGATGTGCATTTATGAATAGTAATTTTTGCTAATTGTGAATAATGACTATTACTTATTATGCAAGTTTAAGGTTTAATTATAATATTGTTCAATTTGTGTATTAGGTTTGTTCAAGAAACATCACAATCCAGGGAAGGGAAAGTGTTGGAGGTTATGCTGTTAATATATTAATTTAGACGTTTTGTTTACTAGATGAAGTCGTAAAATAATGATGATGATGTATGACACTAGAAGTTTCCTGATTCTTTAGATATGTCTTGAAGTCACGAATTTTCTGGAGGTATGCGAAAAATATTGTGATAAATATTGTAATATATATTGCGATATATATATATATATATACTGTGATATATATTTTGATATATATTGGGATATATATTATATATATATATATCATGATATGTATTATGATATATATTGTGATATATATTTTGATATATATTGGGATATATATTATATATATATATATATCATGATATGTATTATGATATATATTGTGATATATATATATATATATTGTGACATGTGTTATGATATATATTATAATAGATATTGTGATATTTTTGTGATATATACTGTGATACATATTATGATATATATTGTGATATATATTATGATATATATTGTGATATATATTGTAATATATATATTGCGATATATATTATGATATGTATTGTGATATATATTGTAATATATATTGTGAGATATATATATATATATACGCTAACTTTTGTAGAAAAATTTATACATTAACTATGCATTAGATACTTTTTATTTATTAATTTCTGAGCATTCAACTAACTAATTCGTTTATTAATTTATTCACTATAAATAGAGCCAAGGTTATTAGTCCGTCTTTCTCCAGGCTATTTCGAACTTTTTTGAAGTAAAACAACTGAAACTTCATGCCAAAATACTTACATTTACCCTAATGAGATTTATTTCATAGATTTTAGCTAATAAATTGTTTCTTTTGACGTACAAAATGTTTATTTTCGGTGATAATTCTTTAGTGCACTTATTATTTCAATATTCAATAAAATACCCAAATATTTTAAAGGAAATTTGCATATTTTAACTCTTACACTTACATGAAGGGCTCAGACGTACTTTTGGCAGCAAAAAGTATATTTTGTGCTAATTCTATTTTAAATTAAACATTCCTTGCCCAAACATCGCCATAACACATAAATTGGCCCATTTATAACTTATAGAATTCCATAAAACTCTGGTCACAAGAACGAAGTATTGTGCCACACGAAAAAATTCTGTTTTAACAATTTGACGAGTGACCAGATGAGTTTTGTCACACAACTCACTTCCACCTAATTGGGTGTACGAAACGGAAAGTTATAAACTAAACACGGCTGTTTTTGTTATGTCTTTTAGCGCAAAGCTACTTACACAATGGACTATATGTGCTGTGTTCATCGCTGACCCACTGACGGACACTAAACACAGAGTGTCTTTCGAAGTTTGGTTTGGTTTTTGTTAAGCACGAAGCTTAACAATGGGCTATCTGTACTCTGCACATTTCGGGTCCGAAACCTGAATTTTAGTGTTGTAAACCATCGGACTTACCGCTTTGACACTGGGATACCTTTAAAGGAAATTTAATCCCCAAGCGCCCAACTTAAAAGGAGGATTTGAGCTTTTCAGCCATCACAAATGTCATCATGTTCACCACGGAGAAATGAGCAGCCTAAGGGGTTCTTTCTTCACATTACAGGCTAAACTGATCAGCTATTGTGAGATAAAAAAGACAACTTTATGTTATTAAAGACGACCAACCTGTGGAATTACATTACCTCGGTACCGCTATTTTGGCCAGTCTGGATTGCCAGGCTGGACCATGAAGACAATAGCAACAAAACCCATCAGGAACCAGATTTAAGAGATTTAATCACAAAACAAGTAGAATAATAGTGTTGATAAATCGACTGGCTAGAGGAGGCAGCGCCCTAGTAGAAAATGGAAAAACCAAAAATCTTAACTACCTATTGTCACCAAGGCCAAAAAATGATTTTAATCCAGGAAAAATATACACACGATTATCAGGTGCAAAACAACAAAATAGCACTTTTGTTATTATAGGGTTACACCAGTCTGTCAAAGTATACACCAAGGAACATGACATTATACTATCTTTTACAGAAAAAGGGATTATCTTATGGTATATCGTATATAAAGTTTGTTTTGAAGTTTGTGCAAAACTACACGAGGGCTATCTGCGTTACCCGTCCCTAATTTAGCAGTGAAAGACTAAAGGAAAGGCAGCTAGTCATCACTACCCACCGCCAACTCTTGGACTACTCTTTTACCAGCGAATAGTGGGATTCATCGTCACATTATAACGCCCCCCCCCACGGCTGAAAAAGTGAGAATGTTTGGTGGGACGAGGATTCGAACCTGCAACCCTCAGATTGCGAGTCAAGCACCCTAACCGAAATTCAAAATTAACTAACTAATCATATAAATATTCAAGGTCCGCCTGATTTTAAGAAATATGAAATAGAAAAGCTTGCAAATGAAACAGATGCAATATTATTTGCCTAAATAAAAAGTAGTTAAATGCAATTTTTCCCTTTTTGAATGTTCAAGTATATAGTACTAAGAAACGATAGACTGTATCAACAACCTTCAAATACCTGATGATGACAATACATTTGCTATTATGTTAAACTTATATTAAAGTTTTTCTTCATTACCCATTCAAGTCGTCTCCAAGCATTATTAACCTTTAAATAGAGGCATCGTGATGTCATATAAAAATAATTTTTCAATTAGAGACTCCCTGTTAAACGAAACTACAAGTATGTATAAGTATTTACTTACCAGGTGGGTATGTTATTAAAGTACTGTGCTATGTATTGTTCTCCATCAATTACTATAGACTGTAACTTCATTAAAAAATTTTAAAAACTATAACAAGAACTTTATAGGTGATTTACATACAGATCATGCATCCTTTGGTTGTAATTTCTCAAATATCAATGCCATTTTCAATACCGTACCAAATAATTTCTTTGGTAATCCTTGAATTAGAGTTGTATTAACAATAAGCCTTTAATTCGAAATATTCTAATATTAATTATAAAGATATATCCAGAGATAATTAAGTATTAAGTTTTATGCAGAGACTGACGACATTTCACGAGTCGTGTTAAATATGAAGTACAGTTTGAAAAATTAAATGTGTCTTACTGAAACATGTAAATTATATATGTATAATTGACATCAGTTTGTACTTTAAAGGTTTTCAGTATGCTATAAAATTTACTTTCATTTAAATTTACATTAATAACTACATCCAGAAAATTAGCATTTATAAAGACAATAAATTAAAATATAACAATTTATTGCACCAAAAATTACACCTATAGAACAAAGTTGAAACAAGTAATTGTTTAATGCTATGTTTAATAGGCGTAATTAAATTGATCAATTTCTGTAGGATGTAATTCATCTTCTCTTGATTGTGCTCTGTGAAGTTTAGTTATTACGTAAGAACTTTGGTGGATTTGAAGCATTATTATTTCTCTCACGTAATCTTTATACAAAAATATGTATAAGCACACACTTATGTATTATGGAATTATAAGTTATCTCAAGATTATTATTAAACATTACGCAACACTGTCAAAGTTTCAAGATAATTTCAACTTATTATGTGTCATGAGAATACTCGTGTCAACAATACCACAGATAAGTGATTGTTTAAACTTCAGGCAATTGTCAGGAACATGAAAACGCACTTTGCAGTGCATACTGGAGACAGTATTAATTCTTTGAATATTAAGATATACACTGCACTCTTGAGTCTTACAAAGAAGATCCGACAGTGAGTGAAACAGTTGGCATCAAAAGAGGATTAAATATATTTTTTTAAATCTATACAAAATTGAAAGACCAGTTTTCTTAAAAATTGATACACTACAATAGTGTAAGTTCGCTTTCCCATAAATTGTTGTACTAATATATTGTAAGTTCCTTTTTTTCTATAAACTGATGTACTGATATATTGTAAGTTCCTTTTTTCTATAAATTGTTGTACTGATATATTGTAAGTTTCAATTTTACTAATAATGTTAATGACGTTTATGTAGAAACAAATATTTACTAAGGAGATAAAGGGCAAATTAACACAATTTTTAAAGCAAAGGTTCCCACATTTTCCCAGCTCACGACCCACCTGAATTCCCAGGCAGTTTCCTGGGACTCATGATAAACTGGGAGAAGGAAATTGGGGTTATTGCTCCAATAAATTTTAGTATAGCCTAGTGGTGCTCTTATATTTTGCTTTTGCTTTGCCTGCTCAAATTTCTTTCATGGTTATTATTTTATAAATAATTTTAAAACAACAATATGTTTGTTTTATTGAATTTTTTTTGTTCTGCGATCTATCTCGACACCTCTTGCGACCCACACTGTGAGTTTGTTTGTTATATTTCGCACAAAGCTACTCCAGGAATATTTGCGCTAGCCGTCCTTAATTTTGAAGTGACAGACAAGATAAATGGCACCCCCGCCAACTCTGAAAAAGCTAGTATGTTATGTGACGGGATTCGAACCTACGACCCGCACTTTGCGAGGTGAGTGCCCTAATCACCAAGTCACGCTTTAAGTTGCTGTTTTTTATTAAGCACAAAGCTACACAAAGGGCTATCTGTGCTCTGCCCACCACGGGTATCGAAATCCGTTTCTACCAGTATAAGTCCGCAGACATGTTGCTGTGACACTGGGGAGCCACGCTCTAGGAATCGCTTTTCTAGAGTATAATCCCAATAGTTTTGTATATACATTTGTATTTAATTTTAAAAAGCTAAGTAAACGTATTAATACAATAGTTTAAAGCCTAATAAACCTCTAAAATATTGCTGCAAAAGTTGTATATTGATAACTGTATTTTATTTTAATAATCTCCTTAGATAAGCGATTTCCAAACTTTTTTTCATTACGTGAACAAAATCTTTGTAAAAAACTTATGTAACATTAGGAGTGCATTTGGCTTATACTGTTTTTTCCCTAATTTAGCTTCTTCAAGAAGATTTGAAATGAAAGCTAAAAGGCTCATTTATTTTACAATGAACTAAAAAGGAAACAATATTTTTCACTTATTCCTAACACAAGTACAATTTATAAATTTCGCGAAAATAGAGTTTTTCACGGAGCTTTCTTTCTTTCACCTAATATTTACGCGAATCTGTAGTGGGGCAGCACTGTTTTTGAACATCGACGCAATCAGGGCCGTAACTACCTATGAGGATACTGAGGTCATATCATAGATTTTTGTTTTTGCTTTCTCCACACATACACATACACACAATTGAAAGTTATTGCTCAAAACATAAGTTTGACATCAGTAGACTATTCGCTTTGGTTACAACTGATGCCCAGAATTGTTGTATTTCATTTGAATATTTCTCTATTATATTTCTTCAGTAATTGTTTATATAAAGTTACAAGCTGAAATACCCGTCAACTAATGGAGAATGTTTAAATTTAATTAAAACTATGTAAGTTTAACAATAATCTTATATTTCAAAGTAATTACTTGAACATAAACTTTATCTCAAAATTTTAAAATTATAACAAAGCTTCTTCATAAACAACATTTGCAGTTTGCTTTCCATCTACCAACCAATAAAGACTTTAAGGTGATCCCACCCTAGAACATCCTACATCTCATTGATCATGAGAAAAGCATGGTTGTTTGAGAAACAATCCAGCAACTTTCATATTTTGACCTTGAATCCCTTTAGAAATTTAACATTGGCTAAAGCGTCAACCTACCAAGATTGTTTGAGATTGATTCAATAGGCTGGGAGTAACTAACCAACATTCTTTACAAAATAGAAATAGGGTTAAGCTCAATTTTGACCCCCTTAGGACATTCAGAATAGTTCATAGTATTTACATATAAATTTTGCTTGAGACTGGCCGAATAGGCTCGGAGGAGTTAGGGTGTGAACAAACACACATTTCGTCTTTACATATACAGATATTTCATTTTAGGGATATATTTGTTTATGTCTCACTAAATTTAACTTTAAATGCCACATATAAATAACACAATTATATTATATATTTTAAAAGATGAAGAAAGAGAAAGACTGAAAGAAAAACGAGAGCGTGAAACACAAAATCAAAGAGAGAAAGAAGAAGAAAAGGAGAGAGAGAGAGGAGAGACTGGAAATAGAGAGAATAAGAGCAGAAATAGAGATTGCCAAGCTCACTCAATAAAAAGACATGGACCCAAGAATGACAATGGGGTCAGGGCCAGCCGACCCAAGCTTCCCACGTTTGATGAACAGAAAAACGACATTGACTCTTTCCTGGAGAGGTATGAAAGATTAGCCCAAATTCAGAACTGGGACAACGGCGACTGGGCAATCTGTCTCAGCCCATTTCTCACAGGAAAAGGTCTACAAGTGTATGCGGGCATGAAGTCAGGAGATGCCTTGGACTATGACAAGTTCAAATAAATAAAAAAGCCAATAATGCTGTCCCCTCTTTGGTTTGTGAAATCTTTTGAACAAAACTATTATAGAAAGAAAGCAACAGCATATTAAACTTAAACTACCATAATTAATAATAAAGTAAATCATGACAATTAACGACATTATCATTCTTGAATATAAAAATTAAGACGATGAAATATATGTGTGAAGCATAGTACAATTAAAAATGTGATAAAATAAAAAGGTTTTCTCCCTAAACTTGCCTAGTCCCCACATCAAATTTTGTTGGTTCTCTTTTCCGCAGTACATAGTAGGAATTTGGGATTCACTTTATCAAAACTTGTTATCTTGTCACTGTTTATGTTCTCTTGAGGTAGATGGTTGAGGGAAGGCTGGCAATATGTCCTTTTAAGTTGTCAATGAAAACTACCTTCGTACTGTGGTTTACTCCTTTTATTCCAAGTAGCCAGTTATCTAATTAATCCTTTGAATGTTTCTAGACTTTCAACAGAGAAAGTTGATATTTCTACACTATTTGATCTGAAGATCTCACGATTTTTTGATGACAATTTAAGTTGTTTATCTGCAAATTTAATTGATTCAAGTTTCATCACCATTTGACAGTTTCTTTTGAAGATGGACATTTGCTTTTCTTTAGTCTAAATTGAAATCCTCATCCACTATGGCGTCTATGAATTGGTTTCATATCAACGAATATGTTATTTCACATGGAGCATTTGGATAAGATAACTAGTCAAATCTTCCCATATATTTAGCAAGTTAGGCTAAGGTCTTGTCTTTTGTTTCTTACTATGCTTTAGAAACTTCCTTCTGAAATCTGTTTTATAATTCAGCCACTTATGTCAGATAATTAATAAGGCTCTCAACTGGAAGACTATTTAATGTTGTTAAAGCTGTCCTTTTGAATGAACTGCAACATGAATAACTTGTTGATCACTATTTAATCCAGTCACTTTGTAAATTATTTCAAATTAAGCATTATATACCTTTCATGGCATCGTTTCATCATAGTGTGTTGGTTTCTTAATTCGGTGATGTTGATAAACTAGACTCATAAATTCTGTAATTTAATGAAGTAGTAATATAGCTCCATTAGTTCTGTAAGGTTCTGCATCCATAATTAACACAGTAGTATTGATATCAATTGTAGACCAAATGGGTTCTCCTATTCAATAGTGCATAATTAATGACGTTTGAGGTTGGATTCCTTGAGCACATGCAAAGAGGTATGTTGCCGAACTGCATTTGAAATTCAGCTTCCCGACGTTTTGCTTCGGCGTTAACGTATTTTTGTACATTTCTATGAATTCTTTAACAGTGTTATTATATTTTGTATTTCTTCAATTTTGTTGTTATTATATTTTTGTATTTCTTCAACCTTGTTGTAATTATATTTTTGTATTTCTTCACTCTTGTTGTAATTATATTCGTATTTCTTCAATTTTGTTGTTATTATATTTTTGTATTTCTTCAACCTTGTTGTAATTATATTTTTGTATTTCTTCAATCTTGTTGTAATTGTATTTTTGTATTTCTTCAATTTTGTTGTAATCATATTTTGTATTTCTTCAATCTTGTTGTAACTATATTTTTGTATTTCTTCAATTTTGTTGTTATTATATTTTTGTATTTCTTCAACCTTGTTGTAATTATATTTTTGTATTTCTTTAATTTTCTTTAATTATATTTTTGTATTTCTTTAATTTTGTTGTAATTATATTTTTGTATTTCTTTAATTTTCTTTAATTATATTTTTGTATTTCTTTAATTTTGTTGTAATTAAATTTTTGTATTTATTTAATATTCTTCAATCTTTTAGCTATATTTCTTCTTCTTTTCTTATAATATATATATCTTTAATGTCGTTTTTTGTATTTCTTCAATCATGTTGGTATAATTTTTCGTTCCATTTTCTGAGGCTTCCTCTATCTTACCTTCAATCAAAATTCATTTTGTTCGAAATTCTTTTGTGAATCCTACGGCTCGTTCTTGTGATTACCCTTTTAAGTTACTGTCTCTTACTTCCTGATCTTCTTTCACCTTTACACCTATCTATTCTAGTATGATATCATTAACTTTAATTTTTATAGGGCTACATTGTACGATACCTTGTGCCATCATATGTTGGTGCAGTTGGTCCTTACTTTAGTCTAAGATAGTCGACAGGGTTAACCGAATGGAGTGTTCTGCCTGCTCACTGGACTCCAGTCCCGTTGAGCATCTAGTGTCCTCAAACACTAAAAATGATATTCAAAGAGCTGTTTTAAAGGTGTAATCTAGAATACCTCAGAATGGTAGAAACGCTAATTTTAAGCATGCAACTTTAGTGAAAGGCTGTCTTCGCTGTTCGTGATGACTATACTACATACTGAAGTGAAAGATAATGAACCGTAAAGAAATAAAGCCTACTCTACTATATATTTATTTACTATAATAGGCTAAATGGACAATTATCGGATTCTTGACTTATATAAAAATATATACATTTTGTTTACTGACGGGTTTGTCTTTTCATAGCTAACAGATTGTAAATCTCAAATATCCTTTAGCTGCTTTGTGCAGTAAAGTTAATTTTGTCTTCGTAAAAAATATAATTTTTGCATTTTATTTGCCTTTTTGTATTACACTTATGTGATAATGTTCGTCCATGTTTTGTTTTTGTGTGTACTTCCAAGTTTTACTCACTAAATGGAAAGTCCCCTCCCCCCCAGTGGCACAGCGGTATGTCTGCGGACTTACAATGCTAGAAACCGGGTTTCGATACCCGTAGTGGGCAGAGCATAGATAGCCTATTGTGTAGCTTTGTGAATAATTACAAACAAACAAAACTAAATGGAAAATGACATACTGTGCGAGGATTTGAATGATCTTCTCTAATAGTGTTGATTTTTCTTTAAGATGGAAGGCTTTTTATATAAACAGATGGACTTTTTAAATAGAACATTTTTAGAGTCTTATACTACTGTAGTTTAACTAGACAAATGATCTAAATTCTAATTTTCTGAATGGTGTAATTCATTAAAGTTTCAAAGTTTTCCATTGACATTTTTTTTAGCCTGAAATGTAACTGGTAGTTTATTACGCAACAAGAAAAACACCATTTACTGTTGGACTGTTCAACTACATTTGCTAGAGATGAAAATGAAAGTTATTCGCAGGTAATGTATTATCTAAAAGATTAATTATTCTTGCTCTTGTGTTTTGTCTTTTACTGTCCTTGGCTGGGCCTGGCATAGACGTTAGAGTGCCGATCTATGAATCTGAGGGCCCATGGTTTGCGTCCCGTTGTTGGACATTTGCGTTTCTCACATTGGAGCCATGCGTGCAATATAAGATAGACTTTCAAATTCTACTATTCGATTTAAGTTGAAAAAAATTGGCGGTAGGTGCTGCTGTGTGTAGTCTCTCAGTTCAAAATTAGGGACGTAAATCTATCTCTTTTATAGCTTTATGCGAATATCCAAAACAAAGAAACAAACGCGATTTTTTCACGTAAAGTCAAGAGAACTAATTACGCTATATTTTTTACAATATTTATGTTTTAGTTTGAGCTCAAATAACTAAAATAAAAATTGATTTAACTATTCTCTGACACGGAGTGTTTAAACTAGAAATATTAATATCCTGCAAAAAATATGCTGTTTTAATATTCTGAAAGAGGCCTTTTCAGGATACCTCTTGTCTTTTTTGTTTTCCATAAGAAACAGATTTTATTATTTCAAGTGTTTTCTTATATACTACAGGAGCTTATATATTAACACATCTTGCTGTGCGTATGGTCAGTTGGCTAAGTTATATATTTAACTTAGTTAATTATTTTTTTAATAAGTATTTTTTTTAATAAGTATTTTTAAGTATTTTTTTCTTGCATACAACGTGCAGTTGAATCTTAAACAAAAAGAGATTTTACACACATGATATTCAAACAGATTGGTACTATCATGTGAAACTCTAATATGATAATCAAACAGATTGGTACTATCATGTGAAACTACTTTTGTTTAATTATTATCATTAGTGTTTCACATGATAGTACCTATCTATTTGATTATCATATTAGAGTTTCACATGATAGTACCAATCTGTTTGAATATCATATTAGAGAGTGAAAGTAAAGGAGAATATGTTATAATATGTCAGCCACAGTACATCTACTATATATACAGTGTCAATTGGGGTATGACAAAGTAGGGATATAGTCGCTATATATATATATACATAATATCAATTTTCATGAGCAACAACTGTTAGTGTGTGAATCAGATTAATCAAATGAATTTTAACTTTCATCAATTTTATTTAAGTCCTTTCAAATCAAATTTCTAGATAAGAATTAATAACACAAATTATTTTACTTAAACGTTGTGTATTTTATCATTTTTCATGATTTTTTTTATCATAGTTCATTTTGAATTAACTTTACTATCATTTATGTTTGACATCGAATGAGTCCACGAGACCACTACAGACCGTTATCAGGTAGGAACCGTATACCTCTTGAGCTTGGAATATGTATACTCTTTTCGTTTTTTCCAAACTAGAAAAAATATCAACAGTGCAAATAAAATGTGATACATACCTCTGAAGAAAACAGCAGCAACAAATCACACATACATTTCATTTTATTAATAAAATAACATTTTATTGGTTTCATAGTAAATTATTCTGGCCTACGGCAGTATCATTCTTTTAATAATGCACATGAAACTTGTAATGCTTAAAGTATTTACTTCTATGTAGCATGTGGTAATGGAAAGCTCAGAAGGGATTGATCAAAATGTGGTGTTCAGAGATAGACTGTTCCAATAATGCTTCATACTTGTGTGTTTTAAAAATACCAGTTCTAAAAACTCCCTATCTTATATTATATGACCCTCAGTGGCTCCACTATAAGATTGAGGAATTTCGGGGAAATAATTCAGGAATCGATACCTACGGAAGATAGAGCGCACAGAACACTTTGTGTGGCTTTGCGTTTAAACAAGCATACAGTTTTGTATTCATTCACACCGCGTATCCCTATTGATATTTATTATTGATCACGTTTTGAAATTCGAATAGTGGGCACAAGTGTCTGTTCCTTTGATACACGTATCACATTCAGAGATTTTATATAAATTTCTGTCATTTTCAATTCTCATCTCAGTTTTCCGTTGAATTAAATTCGTGAAAAGAAGTTGTGAATTCGAAACAAAGTTCTATAATATTAATAATTCATATACAGCCGTTAAAAGGAAAAATGTTATTTCGTTCAAATTATTATGTCTTGTTAATAATTCTTATCTCCGTTTGCAGTTGTGTTTTGTAACATCAAAATCAACTTAATGAAGGAAATAGAGATAAATTTGTAATGATTTTACGATGTCATGATTCTGTTCTGCTTGAAATGATGAAGAGAACAGTGTTTTCTATATCTTGTATATTGTTTCTCATTCTATTTGATAAATCTTTGTCTTCTGTTATATGCATACGATTTATACAATCAAAATTCACAATGATAAGATTTAAACGTTTATTCTTTTGAAGATTTTAAAACAATCAAACTGACTGTCTTATCTTTACAATGAATATAACACCAACTTGTATTATAATTCTACATTTCTAACAACTTAACTAACTTACCTTCACAATAAATATAACACCAACTTGTATTATAATTCTACATTTCTAACAACTTGACTATCTTACCTTCACAATAAATATAACACCAACTAGCGAGTGTATTATAAATCTACATTTCTAACAACTTGACTATCTTACCTTCACAATAAATATAACACCAACTAGCGAGTGTATTATAAATCTACATTTCTAACAACTT
>NW_013666004.1:626742-628134 GCF_000517525.1 Limulus polyphemus | reverse complement strand
AACGAATAGTGGGATTGACCGTCACATTATAATGCCCCCACGGCTGAAAGGGCGAGCATGTTTGGTGGGATGCGGATTCGAACCCGCGACCCTCAGATTGTGAGTCGAGCGCCTTATCCACCTGGCCATGCCGGGCCTCCTGCAGATAGAACAATGCCTTCCATTTTTTTTTTATAACTATTAAACAACAGTATATTAAATTAGCCATACACATTATCTGAATTTAGTTTTGATCTAAATAGATAGCTTGCTTTGATCAGTAGTTAGTATTGATTAAATACTTAAATATTTGAAAAACAAAACAAAAACATATTCCACTATCGATATGCATGTGTACCAATACTTGAATACTTGACGTTAATCTTACAAATAGATAATATCACTATGCCATTCCAAAAGGAGATTGGTCAGTAATCCTGCGCACATTGTATGCTAATTCTTGAAAAAAGAGAATTTTTAATAACCTGGTACACACTATAAAACACCAACACTACAACGTGGGTTACCTGCGTTGTGTCCATCCTGGGAAAATGACAAAAGTATTTTTGTTAAATGAGAGAATAATTTAATCTGTAAAATACAATTCTATTAAATAGTAAAAACGGTATAAGGTTTAAATGTATTAAAAAATAAAACATTTGACGTATTCTATTAAAAAACTGTGGTTACAAACCGAGATTATTTTGCGTCAGAAATTTTCTTTTGCAAGCTAAGTGCAACATTGTGCATGAATCTGCTTGTTTGATAAACTGTATGTATAGTTTGGTTACACTTTTTCAATGTGTAAATGTTCGTGCATAGCTAATTGGCATTGTTATGTAAAATAATTTCTCTTGTTCTAAAAAATAAATGTAAAGCCAATTCTATCATTCGATTCACCACTTGTAACAGCGGGAAATTCCATCCCTCATCAGCACCTGGGTCAAGAACAAATCGAACAAATAAAACTAGGCTTAATATATTGGTGGAATGTATATTATAGTTGGAGATTCTCTGAAACCGGTATAACCCAGTTTGATTATAACCGGTTTGATTGAATAATTCAAAAAATAAATTATAGCATAATGTTCTTGAAATTTCTATATACTAGCAGAAACGCAGCCCTACAGGCGGCTGTTTCTGCTAGTAATTACTAATCATAGTATTCATGTCTCATTGATAAATATTTAGAAAAGTGGATATTTTCTAAACATGGACTTTTCTGGGAAGCGCTGTATGGGAAAAGTGTTCGGCGGATTGTGCTGGTATAAACTGTATACATGTATATTAAAAGTGATACCCTCTATTCAAAACTTATTTTTTTTTTTTTTTAGTTTTTTTTTTTTTTTTAGTACTATTATATACATATTATAATACTATACTAATAATAGTATATAATACGTAACGGTTACG
>NW_013666004.1:612698-626721 GCF_000517525.1 Limulus polyphemus | reverse complement strand
AACTAGTATACTATACGTATTAAAGTTAAGTAGTACTTACCTACTTCTTAACTAATTTTATTTTTTTTTTTTTTTTTTTTTTTTTTTTAAGAGTTCCAATTTTTCAGTACCATATTTACAAATTACATCAATAATGATATAATCAAACGGGTTCTTGTTGTGAGGAAAATATTTTTATTTAAAACTGTGTTCTGTGATAAAGAAATGGTTGTTGCTCATACCGTAGTTATTTTCTAATTTTCTTAATCTTGAATACCCATAATGTAAATTCTTATGTATTTTTGTTTGCGATTCCATTCAATAAATTGTGAAACATGCGATTTTAGAATCCCCAGCCTGAACACGAAACAAGCTGCCTTTTACTATACGAAGCCTGAACACGAAACAAGCTGCCTTTTACTATACGAAGCCTGAACACGAAACAAGCTGCCTTTTACTATACGAAGCCTGAACACGAAACAAGCTGCCTTTTACTATACGAAGCCTGAACATGAAATAAGCTGCCTTTTACTATACGAAGCCTGAACACGAAACAGTCTGTATTTCATTAGGCCCAATACGAATATGAAATGCCCAGCTCTTGAATACTGTCTGATGATGTGTCACTATGTTAGTTAGTGAAGTGTACAAGTTTCATAAGATAGTTAACTTTAAGTGTACAGCTTTAGATAAAAAATCGTAGATAAACTTAGAATAAATACATCTTTATGTATCTCATTGTCATCCGTTTAACGTTTCGCTAAAAATTTAGATTTTACGTTTTGATTTAAAATCAAATGTTTAATAAATATTAATATAACAAAATAAAAAAAACATCACTGGGTAACTCGTTGCTCTGTTTTTAGAACGTTCAACAGTATTTAAGTAATCGTTTCAATTGCACTGTACTTAACTGTAGAAAACCAGTTTGTAATAAATTTTGGGTAAATAAATAGATTGTCGTGTTTTTGTTTCACATTACATTTAGTCATAATCGTAACGACCTTATTTTACACACTAAAAATGTGATACCGAACTGATGAGGACTTCTAACACGCAATGTCCTTTGCGTAAGTTTCTGCAAACAGTCAAACGAACCAGGTTCATAGTGGCAAGAGAACCAGGTCATTTGTTATCTACTAATGTTGTAAATGAGAAAGAAGGTTTTCAATGTCGTTTTTTGTAGTAACTAAAGCAACTGGATGTTAATGATCACGTTTCTTCTAAATGTTGCTCACGATAAGAATATTAGTGGAAATCTTACTTTTATAAAACCTACCTTAATGATGTTCGTTTCTTCTAAACGCTGCTTAATACGGAGTATTCTTATATTATTTATTATTTTATCAGGCCTTATAAACAAACACATTTCAGAGTTCTTATAAATCTTAGAACATTAAGCTCGTTTGATAAAACAATCAAAATGTATATTAATACGTGAAGTGTTTATGAAAATATGAAACATAAGAATGCACCAGAATAATTCAAATAAGTCATTAACCTGAAAATATGGGAACATTCAATAAAGTCATTCGAAATGTTCATATATGAATACTTAAACCCATAAATACTACAGGTAATAATAATAAGGCACAAGAGCTCTCGCTGTCACATAGTTTACATGTTCAGCTTGGAAGCATTATAAACCATAAATAAAAACAATAAACACAACATGTCAGGAGTATTCGATACTCTGTATAACAAGGTTTTCTCTCAAGTCTTTCTTTAACTGATAAACGAGTGAACATTCTCTAAAGTTTGACTGTTAGAAAATGGTTTACGTCACAAGATACCTAATTTAAAAAAGGCTAAAACTAACAGACGCAACGTCTGTTAAACTTGGTTATTTACTTTCATTCTTATTTAGTTCTGCTTTCCAGTCGGTTATAATAGTAGTTATATCAGCCAGAAGTACTATAACCAACATTTCAATTTTTAAACATTCACCAAACTTTGTCTTACGAAGTTAATGAATATTAGAGACGCAATTACTTGAAAAACATATCGAAGAAATTCTACATTTCTTCGATTGGTAAATGTCGGATTTTTACATCCAATATCAATTTATGTTTTAGAATAGACTGTTTTTTTATGACCATTTATTTCTCAGGTTTGTAAGCCTACGAAACTAGGGTTTCTGAATTTTTCTTTCCTCTTCACAGTTTTTACTACTTATATATAAAGCCTGCCTTGGCTACATAAATGTTCCGTTGCCAAGTAGTTTATTTGAAAATAAAAATTGGCAAATTTAATAGTAAGGAACTTCATAAAGATCAAAGACTTCAAAAATGGAGTTTCTTTACCAGTGGTATAAAAACTATGAAAATGGTAGTCATGACCACTGACTCCCTGTCTTCAAAGAAGCGTTGATGAATAAGGAAAAGCTCAGATGAACGCTTTTTATTGTTCGATTACTCACGCAATCTCTCGGACTAAAGACTGCACATATCCTACTGAAGAGGTATTCGTATAATAGACAGCAATTGATCAGGATTCCTACCACAGTAAAAAGATGACATCTCCTTATATTAAGAGAAGCGCAAAGCATTTTGCAAGCAATGACGTCACCAAACGTCTAGGCTAGAGAATTAAAACGACCTACAGAAAAAGGATACGACATACATAATTGAAATATTAATTGTGTCAGTATGGCTAATCAAGATCTCAAATTATATATACGTATGCCATCCAGCGGGGGAAAAAAAGCCAAATTCTGCTTTATCACAAAACAACAGGTGATATATATATATTTTTTAAACACAGCTACTTGACATTACTCCATTTCACTGATGTTCTAAAAATACGTTGATGCTTTAGATGAAAATAAAATCTTCAGGCGCTTTATAGGCAGTGTCATTTTTCAAGAGTTACGTGTTTTATCACAATAACAGAGACTCTTAGCTATAAACTTCACCAAGTTTAAATCCCATAGAAAGTATTTAGTAACGATTGCTAGTTCGGCGTGAGATACAAACGATGTTTGTCCTTGTGCTCTTGCTCTTAGGAAGTGCATCAATTAAAGAGTGTATGTACTTATCTATATCAGTTTTGTTTTATTTATATAAAGAGAATGAAAATCTTGTTTCCAACAGCACATCATTTATTCCGAAATCATGATTAAACTCGTAATCGTTCAAGTATATAACAAAGTATACAAAACAACCAGCTGAAAGTAATGTTTGGAGTCAGAATGTTGCAATTTGTCAGAATAATCAATAGCAGCTTTACTCTGTCAAAAAGAACTAGGCTAAAATGGATTGATATGTTTACATTTGTGCGTAACTATATACTTAGATGGTTTCTATATAGAATATAATGAGTGATGTATCAGAACCAAAGGTGTTGACCTGCGTTTCAATCTAGCACATATTCTCAATTCTTTAAAATAATTTATTACACGCGCAAGCATCCTGTTTATTTCAAACTGTACAACTTGTTGTCATACGGTTTTGGTGTCTATAAAGTTTACACATGGCAAAGACTGATAACACTTGTTGAAGACCCGAACGTACCCTAGTGGATAACGTGCTCAGTGTGTGAATCTATAGCCTAGTGGATAACGCGCTCAGAGTGTGAATCCGAGGGTTCGTTGTTAACTGTTCCTTGCCGCTAATACACTACGCTTTTGGGGTTCGAGAGCACTTTCAAACTGACAGTAATATCCCATTATTCGATTTGAACAGAATAGCCCAAGAAAGCCCTTTGTATAGTTTTGCGTAAAAAATTCAAAAGCAACCAAACATCTAATGAATGAGTTGTGAGATAGGATAAATTTCAATAAAATTATCTCCTTCAATTTTTTGTTATAAGCACAAAACTACAGAATGGACTATCTGTGCTGTGTCCACCACAGAAATCTAACCCCGAATTTTAGCGTTACAAACTCTCAAACTTACCGCAGAGATACCGAGGGTATATATTTTTTAATAAGCACAGCTAACTGTGTTAAGGAACACAGTGAACAGATTAACCCATTGAACAACATTGTAAAACTCACTTCTAAAAATAACGTATAAGACCAGTTTTCGGCACGCTGGAGACAAGACTTTCCTTGGGAACAAAAACTTAATTGGATATGTAAAACATCATAGCCAAGTCCGTTTTTCTAATATCAACTTACTATTCTGTAGTTCCTTTATTATACAATTTCCTTCAATACTCTTGTGAATTTCGAACCAGAAATACCAATGAGATGTTTCAATTATTTCTTTGATAAGATCCTCGATTATTTCACATCTGTACTGACAGAAAATAAGATATATTTTAATTTTCTTTTGTTTGCAAGTGTTTTTTGAAAAACTAGATGTAGGAATCCTGCCTTCAACTACATGCACAACAATCTAATATATATATATATAACACAAGGGCGAACTTGAGATTTTCTTTTATAAACTGGAATACTTTTCACACTGGATATCATCTAAATGTCTACTCATTTTACAGCAATCTCCTCATTCATCAGATAGAGTGTTACTTTATTAAAGGAAAAAAAATACAACACGCAGTGGTTCTCTCTTAAAAAACTTTGACTTAAAATGTTGCCAACAAACCTCTCTTCGAGTGTTCAGTGTTATTTAGAAGAATCACTAACGGAAAAAGGTGGCAAACAAATCTCTCTCTCTCCAAGTTTTCAGTCTTATTTAGAAGAGTCACTAGGAGAAAAAGTTTGGAAACAAATCTCTCTCTCCCTCCAAGTGTTCAGTCTTATTTAGAAGAGTCACCAGGGGAAAAGTTGGCAAACAAATCTCTCTCTCTTTAACCAGATTTTTAATCTTGTTTAGAAGAGTTACTGCGGGAAAAGTTGAGATTACTTGTGCGGCGGAGCTGAGCGTTAATTTGCTAGCTACTCGATCTTGTAGTTCTTACCCACGCTATCATTTTCTTCTTTTCTTCGGGGGTTCCCATAGAGTAATGGCTACACATTCTTCAAATGGACATTAAGCCCCTTTTAACATATCTCTTACAGCGGACTCAGTGAGCAAGGATATAAATGCGGCAAGCTTTATTTATAATGAAGCTTAATAAACTCGCTGAATAATCCGCTGGTTTAATTTCCTCGAACATTTAACTAAATGACTTCATATTTTATTTGCTTGGCAATCAACTTTCAGTTGCAACAGAACATAGAAAACTGACTGCTGTGGAGCTCGATAATCACGAGGAAAGAAACCGCTTGAATCTGAAACAATGTGTATTTGAATGTGTATTAATTAAAACAGAAATTAGATTACGTTTATTTTACTTCGAAACAATAGTGAAATCACTATAATGTTAACACGTAAAATTATTTTGTCTACAGCATTCTGCATTATCAAAATATGAAGGAAATTATTTATATAATTAGCTCTCACGTTTGCAGGTGTAAATGAGCACAAATTTAATGTCTTGTTGTAACCTTAACCATAATATTCGTGGCTTTCAAACTTTAATGAGCACAACTAAATACATCCTTCATGATGTCTGCTATGTCAGCAGATAATTATGAATCAGTAATACTGGAACTCAGTGACTAGATTTGCTTATATTATACTTCATAGTATAGGATTCAAACACGTTTCCGCCCTAAGCTTTACATAAAGACATAAAAGTTCCTTGTCATTCAAATTTTAGGGAGAAATATGTAATGGTTTTTGAAATGAATCTAAAAAAAAACATTCAGTTTATGCTAAAATAAAAGATGTATTTTCCAGCAGTACAAAACTATCCCTAATTCTTTATAATCCGCTTAACGTATAAAGGCCATAGCTATAAAGGAGGCCACACGTTTCTTTGAGAAACAAGTTGACCTAGGAAATTTAACATTTCAGATACACATTGAGAATCATACGTTTTATGAGGAAAGCTTGAATAAGATAATTTCTAAAACTGTTACAGATGTTCAATAGTTTTAGTCCGAGTATCAAACTTCCCTAAAATAATCATTTCTTCCTTATTGAGTTCGTTGATCCTCATAACATTCTCTACACTTACGAGTACTTTATTCAAACATCCAATTTCGTACTGTTATAAAAGAAAAGAAAAACAATAAAAGCAATGCTAGTTTGTTAGTGTACCTGTGATGAAATTTTTCCCTTGTGAAAAGTTGCGTTTAAAGTAATCATTTTAGCTATGTATTTTATATATGTTTCACCCTGTATATAAACATTATATACATTTAGTACGTCATGATACATTTGCGTTAACAGCTCCAAAGAAACTATTAATTAAATGGATACGCTATTCAACCAGTTAACTGCAGCAATACTAAATCATGTGACCAAGTGGATATTGTCGCGATGAGCCGGAACAGCATACGACAGTAAGAGGCATTGTTACCATTGTTACACAAAACTAAACTATTATATTACTGTAATAAAATCGTTGTTATTAAACTCCCTCTAGTGATAGAAATAATAGCCAAACATGCAATTTGTATTATATTTAAACACATTTAATTTAACAAGTTTGATGTTATCAAATCAGCCACTTATATTAATTGATTGAACTCTGAACACTCAACAGATCTCAGAGTATGACTAATGTTCCACATCTTCGGTTTAATAATAACTACCTCGATATAGATAAACATAAAAAGGATCCAAATTTAACCAAATCCTAATTTTTACACATATGCATAAAGATTTTACAAGCCATATTATTAAGAAACGTTTATATTTTATGAAAAAACTAGAAAATTAAAATGTAAAGTCAAACTTGAAAGTATCAAATTAACATATTCCTTAGATACTAGTTATGTTGAGATGACTAGATTTAATTCCCCCCTAAACAGTTAAAAATGGGGGGAGGGTTCGATAGCCGTAGTGAGAAAAGCACACAGTTCACTGTGTAGCTTTGCACTTAATAGCAAACAGAATTGTTTAAATAAGTAACATAGCTTTGTGTTACGTTTAATTATATTTCGCGCGATTTTTTTTTATAAACTGCTTCAAAGAAAGATCGCGCACTGACGTGGTTGTATTTGTAACAATGTATTATATTTCATTAGCTACTTTTAATTAAGTTTTTAAACAATCGTAGCGCGCCGATAGGATGAATTAACCTTTTTAAAGCAGTTTACAGTTTAGACAAATTGAAATACAACAATATTTTCCTTCACTGATAGTTTCAATGGTATTTGATCACTTGGTTTCCCAAAAGAATGTCATTTCCTTGATGCATCATTGCGAAAACAGATTATAATTATTATTGAAGAAGGTTATGTTTATTACTTTTCGTCGTAATTATAAGATTATTATAATTATTATAAGATTCTTGCTTTTGAAAATGTGCGTGTGTATATTAACGTGTAACGAAATTTACAGACCACTAAATGTTCTACGATAATTCTCTGATTCTGAGAGAATAGCGATTGTTGGAAATTCGAGACTTCAGTTTACTCTTTAAAATATTATTTAAGTCAGTTGAAAATGTACAAGGTTATGGGTTTTGCATAATAAAAACCATGAAAACAGTACCAAAAAAGAGAAAAGCAAACTAAGTTACTCAAGCTATTAAATAAAATGATATTGATTTCTAAGCTAAATTAACAACAGGTGAAAAATTATTCGTACCTTATTATCAGACATTTTAATAGTTAAAACAGACTTATTCACCAAAAGTCTACTATATTACAAGCATATCTACATCGTACTTCATTTTCACGATATGTACTGTAATAAAACAATTTTGTTCATAAATACACAAACCCTTGAGATTACTATTGAGATATCTTTTACTGCAAATTGCTATACAATTTACCAAGACAGTGGCCACTGCTACACATCTTTAAGGTAAATTGCCTCAACTATAAATTCAGTCGTACCCGACGGATAAAATATTCACGTTTTTTGTTGTTTTTTTTTTGTTCGTGTTTTCCCTAACGCCCGTCTGTATCATTCATGTTTATTAGTTGGATAAAGTAGGGAGGTTCTTTTATAAGTACCACTTTAAGTTAGCTTCTTGTTTAAGTTATTGATTAAATCAGGTATTAACCAAACACTATCTCTTAACTGAAACTGTCAGTTTCTCTGAACTACATTTTAATCCATTATAACTTGTTTACTCGCATTAAAGTGTTACCCTCTTTTCTTTTTGTTGCTAATTTTCTGAAGAAAATCTTGCTCTTCGTTACCGAAATATTATTTTATCCTTTTTATTAGTTATTATTGATAGAGATGAAATATGGTTCTGTCTTTCCAGGTTTCTAGTCCTGCCTTTATATGCGTTTCCCAAGTCACATAGAATCTATAATATTATTAGATTTCTTTTCATAAAACTTTGAATCTTTTATTCAAGAGATACATGTTGTAGAGCGTTTTAAAGTCAAGAATATTAACCAATTTTATATATTTGTTTGTTAGATTTCGCGAAAAATTTGTTGTGGTCAAGGCAAAGCTACCCCAGTGCGTTATCTGCAGCTATTGAACGTTGGTTTTTACTGTTGCAAACCTTCAAGCTTATTGGTGACACGACAAAGTTCTCACGTAAGACTGACTGCACGAGGTCTATCTGCACTAGTCAACACCACCCACCACCATCTCTTGAGCTACTTGTCTGAACGAAGAGGGAGATATGACTGTCACTCTTACAATGCAATCACAGGCCCAAAGGCTGGAGTGCGATTTCTTCTTTTATTTTATTTTTATTTATATGTTTTTTTACGGTAACGGAATGTGGACAAACGAGGCTCCACTGTCCGGCACGCTAGCCATTGAACCGAACTTGGCCGAAATTTAACAAAGCAACTTAAGAAGTTCTTATTTATGTGGAGTCATTGTTCATGTTAAAGTTTTTGAACATTAGTGTAAAGCTACTAAAAGGTTATCTGCGCTAGCCATCCCTAATTTTGAAGTGATAGACTAGAGGGGAGAAAGTCAACAACACTTTATTGGGCTATTCTAGTTTGATCAAGATTTGACCATCATCCCACGGCTTCAAAGTGCGGAGTTCGATTGTTTGTTTTTGCTGTAAAGGGGCGCGAACCAGAGTCCACTGAGCCACACATCATGTTCGTATAAACGTTGCTGTCAACTTGGAGGTATTATTTGATGCTTTAGCTTAATATAGCAATGGCCTTCTTCGCGTTGCACGAATTTCTTAAGTAATAATTGATGTCAATATTCTAATAACAACTATTGTTCATTTTTTTTTTGTAATTGTGTAGTTTGGGATCTTTAGATTTCCTACTATACGAAAAATGTGCGTCACCCATAAAACCCAATGAGAATTGGCTTTTGCATTCTCTGCACTATGTGGTAAAGTCCTTTTTACCCCATGTACTAACCCCTGAATCCGTCAGCTTCTTGATTCCTTGTTTCTGTTTTTCACACTTCGCACCATTCATACTGCAGCAAACTACCCTCCCCCATTCACTTCCTTTACAGGTCGAGAAGTTGGTCAAACATTGGCCGGACACATCCCTGACTGGGCCTTTGGGCAGAAGTAGTGTTTGTTATTGAAGGCTGTTTAAAAGTTGGTTTCACATATTGGCGAGTGGAACTACCCAAGCATATATATAAACTATAATAATCCGAGCGCTTTCGAAAGGTGGACCTTCCTTCTTCAGGGGTAAACTGGCCTATGATATTTACTAGTATACAGGTGTTAAAAATAGATGTCGTTAATATTGGTGTGCTCCATCCTTCGCGTATCTTTGGTCTTTTATTTATGAATATCCTTATTAAGGAAAATCTGTGACATGTATAAACATTATTAAGCTATAGTTCTATTAGTTGCACAATTGAATGTTCAATAATCTGCCGTGAATCAAATAGGTAAGTACTAAATGTGTCATCCATGGTAAAACGACTGCCCTCCAGTCACAATACATGCAAACCGCTTTTATGAAGTACAAGTACTCTCCATATAAACTAATTCTACACCAGTCCTATTACCTCCTCTGAAGACATATAATACACCATTGAGTTAGATTACTTTCGATTTATCCGAACTCTTGATAGGTCAATTTTTCAGACAGGTGTAGACGTCATTATACGAGTTTTATTATAAAATATTACCTTCTTTTTGTTCATATGAAACTAACGCAAAATCGCATTCTAAAGTGATCATTATATATGAAGAATAATTACCGAAAAAAACAAACTGATAACAGGAGAACTTTATCACCTATTCAAAGTTGTCAGTTAAAAAATAGTATACGTAGTTTAGAAACTATCGAAAACAAAACACGAAGAATAAATAGGGAACAGACCTACCTTTTTTCTTTTAGTTTTTCCTGGAGTTAATTTCAAACTTAAGTATTTTCTAATTAAAACAAGTCCGTCTATGTTAATATTAATCAACCGATTATTTCACACAACACTTTGAAGAAAGGTAGTTTTGATAAGAGGCTGAAGAAAAGATAAAGCACTTATCTAGGATATCAAGTTTTGATTCATGCCATGAACCTTCTGCTCTAATCATTCAGATAATCAGAGGGTTGGAAACAAATCACTTAGTATGTTGTAACAACTTGTATAAAAATCTCGGAAATGGCAAACCAAATTTAACATACAAGATATTAATAAAGGAGAGTGAAAATACAGTATCTACAGGTGAAACATGTGTTTGGTTATAAGTTAGGTTGGCAGAAGAAATGCGATTGTTTAAAATGAATAATAATTTAGTAATATATCAAGTTATTAAAGTATATACAGTAGATCCTCGACATTAAGGACATCCTTCCGACTACGTCCAAATGCCCTCTATATTCAAAGTGAGCCCCGCAAAGCTGCATTCCATATTGACGTACTAAGTTTCAGCATTTTAAGCCCCCCAATTTTATTTGGTGTATGCAGGACACAGGTTTTCATGAGTTGCATGTTGCCATGGCATGGAGCACTGTCAACAGGGGATCTCAGGGGGTGGATTAGCTGTGCCCTTCTTTCTTTATTATTGGTCACAAAGTTTCAAGGTACTTCTCTTCAGAATTTGATCTGTTAAACATTTCACATTTATGTTCTGTGTTTATTTTACTGTCAGAGACTGAAGTAGAAATCCGCTGAAAATAAAGCAACAAGTCACCGCTTGTGTCATTAGACTGTTTACGGGAGATCGTAATACTATACTCTCGAGAGCAACAAAGCACGCGCACGGAAATAAGCCGACTTGACCCCTGCTCGGAGAACACAATATAGAAGATATCAACTTGTGTATCCATAGTAATAGGATTGCACTTTAAATCTGTGAAACCTTTTATTACAGTATATGATTCGAAGACAATCCAATAAAAATTGCAAGTGTTTCAATATTGGTCATCTTTCTGGGATGTTTGGAATTTATACTGTACAGGCATACAAGGATAACTGCCCGCTTTATCGAGTGCCCGTATAGAGAATGAGACTAAAGACACTACACTACCCTCAAGCCGGAATATCGAGGACCCATTAACCATGGTTCTGCTGTAATAAATTCTACAATAAAATATATATTTCCTCAAAATCAGTTATTCGACATTTGTTTTCAGCAGAAACTTAATACTTGTTCAGATGACAAATGATTAAATACAAGAGCATATTTACTTAGCATGGATTATCCAACTGTGTAAATATACTATAGCTTTATATTCTAGGTATTTCGGCATGAAACGCACACGCACAGAATTTAAATCGTTAAAAGACAGAAATCGGAATAACTGTTTATAATATAAACTAACTTACTTATAAAAACGTTCTATTGACCGAGGTATTTCAAGAATTCGTACTTCGCGTCACTGTAAAATCAGTTTCCGTTTTTTCATGATATTATTTACCAAATTTCTGAGGTTAATCTCCGACAAACGCACCTCTGTGTTAAACACCTTGATGTGTCACCTTTGTCGCGACTGCTCTTTTTGTTTTATTGTCAGTCATATTCTCACAGAAACAAAGTCGCCAAGTTCCAGGCTATACTTATACGATAGCCTAGGAACGAAATGCTAATACCGCCAGGTTTTTGTTCCATTTGTTGCTCCCTTATTATCTCTGTAAATGTATTTTTAATTTCGGCCCAAATTGCTACTACCTCTCTCGATTTAAAATATTTTAAAAGATAGGGCATTCTGCAATATAAGCTTCACATTTTTGATGAACTCTTTCCTTTACAAGTTTGTTTTTCTTCTCGATAATTAAAAGTAAGAAATTCAACAGTTCTTTTTTCCCGCAGACATAAGTACGCTACATCTTACGTATAGTTTTCTTCTCCCGCAGACATAAGTACGCTACATCCTACGTAGTTTTCTTCTCCCGCAGACATAAGTACGCTACATCCTACGTAGTTTTCTTCTCCCGCAGACATAAGTACGCTACATCCTACGTAGTTTTCTTCTCCCGCAGACATAAGTACGCTATACACTACGTAATTTTCTTCTCCCGCAGACATAAGTACGCTACATCCTACGTACAGTTCTCTTCTCCCGCAGACAAAAGTACGCTACATCCTACAGTATTCAATTATACAATAAATCCGATCATTGACGATAAAGATGTCGTTTGCTCGGACATTCATTATTCCATTTCGTGTTAAATGTACACATTTTTTGCCTTAAATTCTCAGGTTATAAATTTATCACAAAATTGTGGTTTAAGACTTCCCAATAGCCTTTTACCACTTCTTAAAATTAATATTAATGGTTTATAAAATAATAAATCGAACGAAATTATACAGTCAGTCAATTGTCTTCATCATTATTTTAAATGCTTTACAAAATAAGTCTCAAACATATTAATACTTACTAACAATTTGGAAGTACAGCGCCGCCCACAAAATAAAACCTCCTGATCGATATCCTGCCAAACATTTCATTTTCTCTTCTATGAGGCTTACATTTTATTCTAAGCCACAACTATAGCATGATTTAACATACTCAAATAAATGCCCCGAGATATGATAAGTTCAGCAGTAAGAACGTGTGCTGATCTAATATCGTGTGTCAGATGTTAACTCTTTCCTAACTGTGTCTTCTAAACACGCGAATGGGACCGGTGTTTTGTTTAAATCCTAAGTGTTCAAGTGGAATAAGTCCACTTTATGAGTAGGGAGAAAGGCAGCGACAGATCGCGAACGTGACGTTGCTCTACATGTCCCGCTGGAAGGTACGGGCGCAGAGAAAAGTGTGGTTCATCTGAAGAGTCATGGGAAGTGTTGTGAGATTCTTCCGTAGAGTTTCATGCAATCCGTTTGAGGTCAGTAACCATTATCCAAACACCCGTCAACTATTGAAGAATAGGAGGCGTTGGAAAAATCCTGTTGTTCAATCGTTCATTTTTTGATGTTAAAAACCCTCCCCCTCTTTGTCAGAGACAGTTTTGTACAACCTTTCTGATCGTTTCCAAACCTTATCTACAAAGTGTGAATAAATATATAAAAATATTATTTCTTCTAAGAGAAATTTTCAGTTATCTGTGAGTTGCAAAGTGCATACACTTTAATGTGAAATAGCTACGTTTTTATGCACATCTTTATTTAAAGTCAGTCTAATATAATAATAATAGGTATTTCTGTCGAAGCATGTGGTATTTCCACCATCAATAACACTTTTCCTTATGCTTATAACTCGTTGTTTGCCTACCTATTATTATATTACAATAACATGCTTTCTTACTCAAGCAGTCTAATATAGCTGAAGAAAAATAAATCTTAAAGCTAGAAGAAAACGTTGTGATCTAACTTATTAGTCTTTTCGTAACACGGCCACTTAGTAACATTTATATATTTCAGTTGATAAAGCAGACTTCCATCTTTCCAAACAGAAGCTGACATTACTTGCGCAGCTCTGGAAAATCTTAATCATTTACTTGAAAGAGCAAACTTTGAACATTCATTTCATTTTCAATGTGTTTACCAAGTAATAACTTGATGACGTGAAGTAGAGAGATTTACTTAACAGGCTCGTCTTGTCATGTTTAGTCTTTATAAAGTAATAACTTGATGACGTGGAGTAGAGAGATTTACTTAACAGGCTCGTCTTGTCATGTTTAGTCTTTATCAAGTAATATCTTGATGACGTGGAGTAGAGAGATTTACTTAACAGGCTCGTCTTGTCATGTTTAGTCTTTATCAAGTAATATCTTGATGACGTGGAGTAGAG
>NW_013666004.1:609834-611934 GCF_000517525.1 Limulus polyphemus | reverse complement strand
CATACATAGCTTATACTGTTAAATATGTATTGCGAAACTCCCGCCTATTCTCTAAAGTTGTAGCAGATTCTCGAAAGTAAGAATCAACATTATATGTATGTACGTAAATGCTTAAATGTAGCTTTGTATTGTTACGTAATCTGAATTTTCTAGAAACTCTCCACACGCCTATAAATATATTATTAATAAATCTATTATTAGTTTGCTATAGTCAGTGTGCTATAAACTTTGGAAGTAATAACTGTGATTGTTATAACGCTTATCAACCGGAAAACTTCAGATATTTGACCAGGAACATTTACAAAGTTCGAACATTACAAATCATTTAACTTCAGTGGATTCTCATCGGATATTAGTACTTTTACGAAAAACAGGATAAGTACGTTATACCGGTTAGCAACAAACAAAATATACACAGGATGAGGACGTTATATCAAAACGATTTTTGAGCTTCACAAGTTTGTTACAATCAATGCTGCCGCGTCCGATCATTCCAGACATTGAAAATAGTCCTAGAGTGCAGTTTCTATTCGTAAGGCTGTTCTCGTGTCAAAAGCACACCACTGTTCCTTCATACTTTCCATACTTCATCTAGTTTACAAGAACAACTGTATCCAGCGCTCTATTAATTAATAGTTCGATCGCAAAAATAAAAATAAAAACAAGAGTCGCTTTCGGCGATTTGATCGGTATGTCTTTGCATGGAACAATGTGAATACCCATTTCATTCTCCAAATGAGTGAGGTATGGGACGGTTGAACAGATATGTTGTGGAAGCAGTTTGTGTACACATGAGTTGTGTCGCTTTCTCATACAGAGATTCTGCTTGATTATTTTGCGTAATGTTGCCTGAGGCACGTTGACGTGTTTTGTTATTGACCATTGTGTTCGTAAATTTTCACCAGTTAGGATTTGTTGCAGATCTCTTTATGGATGGTTATGGTACTCCAGGTTGATTCACATTTCTTTGTTTTCCAATGTAATTAAGTACAAGGGATATCCCCGTCTTGGGAGTTCTAAATCTCTGATCTTTGTGATTTCAGTTTATGAACATTCTGCGCCGTAAAGAGTTGTTAAACTCTTTCTAAAAGCATAATTGTGGTTCAACAAGAAACTTCTGTTTTAACAATAAGTATATTTATGAGATAGCTCATAAAAACGTAAATTTTTGTTCAAGATTTAATAAAGAAAAGATATGTGTGCTTCGTTATTTGTACTAATGTTACGTATTAGAATTTCAAATAGCCTGCAATTGAGTTAACTGATAAATTTAAATGTAGTAGTTAAATTGTAATTTGGATTTAGTAATTAAGTAAAAGCCAATATATAGTCAGTTTATGATAGTTGCCAACAAGATTGATACACACAGTTTTCTTTTTGAACACAAATACGTTTTAACATTCACACAACATACAATTTATAATAATAGTTATTACAAACAATTATTTATAAACAAAAGTTTCACAAACTTACAAGCAATATAAAGTCTTCCTTTTAATCTGGAACATCGATATCTTACGATGAGCGAGTTGATTACGAGTTAACGTAGGTATATTTCACTTCATGGGGAGCTAGCTAGCTTTGCCCTTCGTTATTTATCGGCTACACACGTCGAGTTTTTCACCATGAATTACATAATGGGTTAGCAACAAGCAAACTATACACAGAATGAGTACGTTATACCGGTTAGCAACAAACAAAATATACACAGGATGAGTACGTTATACAGGTTAGAAACAAACAAAATATACACAGGATGAATTACGTTACACCGGTTAGCAACAAACAAATATACAATACCGGTTAGCAACAAGCAAACTATACACAGGATGAGTACGTTATACCAACGTACTCATCCTGTGTATAGTTTGCTTGTTTCTAACCGGTATAACGTACTTATCCTGTGTTTATTTTGTTTGTTGCTAATCGGGACAGAGTTCATTATGTGTTTATTTTGTTTGTTGCTAATCGGGACAAAGTTCATCATGTGTATAGTTTGTTTGTTGCTAACCGGTGTAACGTACTCATCCTGTGTATATTTTGTTTGTTACTAACCGGTATAACGTACTCATCCTATGTATATTTTGCTTGTTGCTAACC